>NC_046167.1:81812678-81960230 GCF_011064425.1 Rattus rattus
ACACATTGTGGAGAATGATCTACAGCCTGGTTTTTGCCTCTCCAGATCCCTCGGAGAACTTTCGGTATCAGAAGCTGGACCACAGGCTCGTTATTTCTGTCCTGACCGCAGGCTTCCCCTTCTGTGGGCTAGCATGCTCTGCTCCACCATTCCTCCCTGCACGGCGGCCGCTCTTGATCCTTCCTACATTCCACAGTAGATAATAGCTTGGACCTGTGGCATTTCTGTTAAGGAGAAAAAGCGCCAGTTTCTTCTTTGAGTTCCCTCTTACTCAGATTTTGCCTGCCGTTCTGTCGGAATCTATATGACCTTTTCAGGCCACACTCCTCACTTCTCCCACACTCTGCTTCCAGGGAGGGCGGTAGAATGTAGCCCAGACTCCCAAATCACCTAAACCACCACGCCAGGCAGAGTCATCCATCTTCCCGAAGGCTCTTCCGGCAATACTCCACCCCTCAGCCTACTCCTTGCACCTCAGTTTAGCAACTCAGTGCCGTGGAATAGGTGACACTGCTTGGGTGTCCCATTCTTTCCCAAGGCAGGCAACAGTCATACTCTATTTCACCGAAAGGTGGCGCTGCTTTCCACCTCTGCTCAGCTAAGACCTCAATCCCCATTGGAAGCCTGTTCTTCTGAGAAACACAGGAGGGTAGGGTGTGGCCCTAAAGATGACTTCATTTATAAGGGTTTCCAGTGCTCTCTGAATCCTCCCAATCACCTAAGGCAAAACTACAATTTCCCCTCTGTTCTGTAAAGCAGTGTCTTACTTGCTTTCTTGCATATTTAGAGGCAGAACACTGGAGAGAGGAGCTTAGCCTCTGGCTTGACAATTGGCCCCATCTTTCTGAGCAGTGAGGAATGTAACTTCCCACCCTATGGATGCACTGGGCACCAGCGAAGTGCTCAATGGTAATCCGGTACTGTTTGCGGTGTATATGTATATCCAATGTTGTCAACACCTCACTGGAAAGTAGACATAAGACTTCAGCGTTTTATCCATGGCAACCCATCCCTGCTCCAGAGTCTGCATTTGCAGCTTTTTTTCCTGCCATCCCCACTACAGAAAGTCTCAACTGGTCTGCTACATGGGGACCACACTGTTAGGTTTCCACACTTGAGCTCTGCTTCCCAGGAAGGCCGCCAGACACGTGAGGATACAAATATCTCTCCCACCCAGCCCTCGGCTTCCCCAGTGCCAGGCCTCAGCAGCACTTGTGGAACTGTCCATATGTTCTGGGCACAGCCAACTCAGAAGCACACAGCTTTACCCTTGGAGAATGGAGACCTCATGCAGGATCTGCCGCCTTCTTTAGCCAGGGTTTCCTTGGAACCCAGAAGGCTGGGATGTAAGACAAAAGGCTGCATCATTGATATTTAAAGTACATGCAAATCAATGTCTAAATGCGAGCAGCGCTTAAGTGGAAACACTGTTGCAGACTTGGGAGCGATGGGTTGATAGGTGACGTGTGCTGGTTACTTTGGGGTTGTTTTGTTTTCTTTCTTGGACACCTGTACAAGACACCTCATTTAAAGAATTGCCTCGGGCTGGAGAGATGGCTCAGCGGTTAAGAGCACCCGACTGCTCTTCCAGAGGTCATGAGTTCAATTCCCAGCAACCACATGGTGGCTCACAACCATCTGTAAAGAGATCGGATGCCCTCTTCTGGTGTATCTGAAGACAGCTACAGTGTACTTATATATAATAAATTAAAGAATTGCCTCTATCAGATTGACCTGTAGACAAATCTGTATGATCGATGAAGAGCTGGATAGTGGTGGTACCATAGAGAGAGACCCTGCCTTAAGAAACTGAAAAAGGAAAAAAAAATTTTAATTTAGAGGGCTCAGCCCACTATGGGTGGTACCATCCCCCAGGCAGGTGGCCCTGGGCTAAGTAAGAAAGCTGGGTGAGCTAGCCACGGGGAGCAAGTCAATAAGCCTCCTCCATGACCTCTGCTTCATTTCCTGCCTCTAGCCTCCTGCCTTGACTTCCTTAGGTGACAGGTTGTGACCTGTGAGTTCTAAGATGAAATTAACCCTTTCCTCCCCCTCCCTCACCCAAGTTACTTTTGGTTGGGGTTTATCGCAGCAGCAGAGAAGCCAGCTGGGACAATAAGCTAAAGAAAGGACTGTGTCCTGTGGACCTTTCACTGGCGAGGCAGACGGGAAGCAGGTGGAGGGATACATGCAGAAAGTGCTAACAGCTGACAGCTGATGGGAAGGTTATGTATCAGGCTGACCATGTAGTCAGTAGAATGGCATTGTCCTAGATCTCTGGGAGATCCTTTGAATGGGAGCCAGAGGGTAAAGGGAGCCAGTGTAGTTTGACACAGCAGTCTGGGTAAGCGGATGGGCAAGTACAAGGCTCTAAGAAGTGGCAAAGGCGTCATGGAGGTCAGCGTTGTTGGGCACAAATGCAGAAGATAGAAGGACAGGGGAGGTTGGGGTGCTCCAGACTTCTTGGACACAGTTATAACAGATGAGCATAGATAGGGGTGGTTCATCCTAAATGCATGCGACTCTTTCTAAGGGATTTCAGAAGGGGAGTTAAGGCATAACTCACCCAGGCTGAAGAACAAATGGACAGACAGATGGAAGGCTGGAATATTGAATAAATACTATACAGCCAACCAGCATTAGCAACCAGGACCTCTTAGAACTCAGGTCATGCTGTGTTCTGCAAGGACATGGGAACTGGAAGCCCAGACAGCCCACAAACTTCAGGGTCCCAGACAATGCCCCCTCCACCTGCTTTAGCTCTCTGCACCTCTCAGACCCTCTCTCACTGTGTGAACAGGGGACAAGATTAGAAAGGAGAGGGTCTAGATGTCACAGGGCCAGGTAATTCCTCCAGCCTGGGGAAAGCAGTCCTGAACCCATATAAACCTAGGGTTCTCCCCACCCCCTTCCTCCCACCCCTACTCTCTGCTTTTGATATACAGAGCTTGAGACCAGAGGTGAGAAGGATTTTGTGGTTGTTTGAGTAAGAATGGCCCCGTAGTAGGTTGATATATTTGAAAGCTTGGGAAGTGGCACTATTTGAAAGGATTAGAAGGTGTGGCCTTGTTGGAGAAAGTGGAAGGGGCTTTGAGTTTTCAAAAACCCAAGCGAGGCCCAGTGGCTCTCTCTTCCTGCCACCTGCAGAGTCATATGTAGAACTCTCAGCTACTGTGTCTGCCTGCACATCCCCGTGCTTCCCACAGTGATGATAATGGACTAAACCTCTGGAACCGTAAGCCAGCCCCAGGGAAATGCTTTCTTCTGTAAGAGTGGCCCCGGTCATGTCCCTTCACAGCAGTGGAACAGTGACTAAGACAGACTGTCTCGATGAAAAGCAAAACCTGGACCCCTCAGTTCCCACCGGGAAATCAAGAATGGAGACCAACTCCAAACTCAGCGGTGTTCTTGGTGGGACCAAGGCACAGTCCTTCCCTGAAGAACATCGCCTACCTCCACAGCAGGGACCAGTGCCCTCCCTCACAGTCTGGGGCCAAGGGTTCTGTTCCCCACTCCAGCCCCAGCATCTAGACAGACTCAGCTGTTTCTTACACGCAGGAAAGAAGTAAAAGGTGGGTAAGACCTTAAGCCAGAAAATTCCACTTCTACCTCAGCTCTACCATTGGCTGGTCCTGCAACTCTGAACACATGATTTAACCTTCCTGCTCCTGTCTCTTCACGTTTAGAAGACAGGTAAAGAAAGGGCTGAAGATACGGCTCCGCTTTTAAAGAGGATCCGTGTTCAGTTCCCAGCGCCCATGTCAGGGTGTTCACAAGCACCTGTAACTCCAGCCCTAGGGCACCCGACACCCTCTTCTAGCCTACTCTGCTACCTGTAGGTATGAGCTCATGGACCACATGGACTGGTAGTTTTGGGGTTTCTATTGCTGTGATGAAACACCGTGACCAAGAAGCAAGTTGGGGAGGAAAGGGTTTACTCAGCTCACACATTCACATTGCTGCTCATCATTGAAGGAAGTCAGGACAGGAACTCACACAGGGCAGGATAGAGCCTGGAGGCAGGAGCTGATGCAGAGGCCATGGAGGGGTGCTGCTTACTGCCTTGCTCCTCATGGCTTGCTCAGCCTGCTTTCTTACAGAATCCCAGGACCACCAGCCCAGGGATGGCACCACCCACAACAGGTTGCACCCTCCCCTGTAAATTACTGATTAAGAAAAGGCCCCATAGCCAGCTCTTAGGGAGACAGTTTCTCAACTGAGGTTCCCTTCTTTCAGATAACCCTAGCGTGGGTCAAGGTGACATAAAACTGACCAGCACAGAGGCCCATGTGCGCATAACATGGAATCTTACATGAATCTTACATGGCAGACTAAAAGATGGAATTGTCGAATGAGGGTACAGTTCCCCTGGAAATGACTGCCCAGTAGTGGCACTCCTGTCGGTATGGGAGATGATGATGATGGTGGTGGTGGTGGTGATGATGATGGTGATGATGATGGTGGTGGTGGTGATGATGATGATGGAGGTGGTGGTGATGATGGTGGTGGTGGTGGTGGTGATGATGATGATGATGATGATGATGATGATGATGATGACAGCAGCACAGAGCCGAGAGAAGGGACTGACAGTGAGCATGTTGGACCAGTGCTTGTGCCAGTGGGCACGCGAAACAAACACACTGAAGCAATCAGGGAGCCTGGGCTGACTTAGAAGGATTTCCATTTTTCTAAACGTACTTCTGCCTAGTCTTCAAGCCAGCTTTTAAAAAAAAAAAAAAAAAAAAAGCTGGGTTTCCCACTGGGTTCCCACCATCCCTACCCCCCCCACCTCCCTCCAGATGCAAGAGAGCCACCACCCAGGTCCCACAGCAGGACACTTGCTCACTTGGTGGGGACAGGTGTTGCGGTAAGAAGCTTGTGGCTTTGAGCTGTGGGGAGCTGGGTGCTATCACCGAGGCAACCCCTCCCCACCCTCAGAGTCCCCAGAGGAGCCTGACGGTGTCCAGGGGAGTATCATGTGCCAGGCCCTTGGTGCTGCTTGATGATAATTTACCTGTGACCTTTGCAGTGATCTGAGGAGTCACCAGGACCTTCGATCTGATCTGTGCTTACCCAGGTCCCACAGCCCCCTCCCCTCCCCAGTGGGGGGGTAATTAGGGACTCCTCCACCTAGGATGGCAACACCTCCATTCCCACCCCACCCTCTCTATCTCCTCAAGTTACTCAAGCTACCGCAGAGTGTGGGAATAAAAACCCACCCAGCGAGCCTTCTCCCAGCAGTGGCTGAGCACATAGACGAGTGCCCAGGGTTGTGGTGCTAATCTGTGGGTACTCTCAGGTTACAAGGCTTAGACGCCCCCATTCCCTCCTCCTCTCAAGATGGGGAAGGACTGTTGGGGGGGATATACATGAACCCCACTCATGTATGAACACCAGTGTGAGGGGCTGACAGCACAAAAGGGAGAGGAATGGGTCTCACCCATGGGAGATATGGATTTGCTTAATCAATAGTTCCCTTTAGAGGGAATTCAGGCTCCAGACCCCGGATACGGTCTCCCCACCATTGGATGTCCTTGTTACTCTTAATACAGGTCATGTTTGAGCCCCTGGGGCTCCTCTACTGCATCTTTACTCTGTGTGTGTGTGTGTGTGTGTGTGTGTGTGTGTGTGTGTGTGTGTCCCATGGTGGTAAGGTAAGATGCACTTAGACTGATAGAGAATAAAGTGCTTTTCTGTTTGTGTTCAACATTGTTCAAATTCTTTCCCAGGGAGAGACTTAAAGAACATCCGTGCCTCCCTCTACGGTCTCAAGAAACTGAGGGCGAAATCTACTGAAGCTTCCTCACTGAGCATAGGTGACAGGTTGCCTACAGGGGTGCAGGAGGTGCAGGAGCTCCCCCTTTGGAAAAGAAGTCAACCCAGCAGGAATGATGGCTTTCCTGTATCCCATGGATGTGTTCCCTCTCCTAGCCTTCCCCACACTACTCTATCCCCAAGGTCATCTGTAATCAAAGCAGAGTTGCCTAAGGCAGGTGGGTGGGAGTAACTGGACACTCAGGTGAGGGTCCCATGGCCCTCCCCCTCTAATGAGGGGGTGTGACTGTCAACAAGCCCACCTGGGATAACCCTTTTGTAAGAGAGCTGCAGCTGAAATCCCCAGGCTGCCCATGGCTGGGCTCGGAGGGTGGACCCCACAGTGCCCAAGGCGGCAGCCTTCCTTCACACTCACTGGGGGCTTTCCCCACTTTCCTGAATTTTTCTTGTGACTTCCCCCCTCTCTCCAGCCCCCACCTGCCTGAGGCCCAGGCTGCTTGTCACATGGCCCCTGCTTTTCTTTTTATATCCAGCAAACTCTGTCTATCATGGCCCCAATTAGCATCAGGGATGCAGTGAAGAGAATTCTAAGCATTGTTGCTAAGTGAGCGGTTGGTCCCTGAGGCAGGGGAAGTGGCCACCCCACTCAGCCAATGAAGATTTCTTACGCCCCCCCAACCCCCCGCCCCAGCGCAACTCTGTGATCTGGTGCTGTGGAACTGCACCCACTCTTGAGGCTCCAGGGTCAGGCTCATCCAGGACGGTGTCCTCCCCCGCATCGGGCAGTCCTCCCTCCAACCCCTGCCCCCACCTCCCCTTCAGATGCAAAGCGGACATATGGCTCGTCTCCATCTTTGGGGGAGGTTCTGTCTAAAGTCGTCCCAAAGATTCAGATTGTATGACAAATCACGTTCTAGACTATCGTGGCGAGAAAGCCGCTGGGCACTTGCATCATTAACCCCAGACAACAGCTTCATTAGACTGAAAGGGAAGTTTGCCCCAGTGCGAGCGCCGCCACTGACCTGGGCCTCTCTCTTCTCCATTGTCTGTGGGCGCCACGGCTCGCGTCTTCATACCATATGGTCCATTTGAGCACCCCACACTGCCTTCCTGGGGAAACAAGCATACTGAGAAACACTAAGGTAACCAGCGGCCTGCCTCCTCAGTCCAGGGGTGAGCTTGCCACGGAATGAGGTAGAACTGGATGAGAAGATGGGGACCAGGGGTCTCAGGCGGGCCTGAGTGCACATCTACTGCACTTGGAAGCTCCTCTGAGATTCCTGGACTCCAGACATTTCTCCCCCACCCAAGAAAAGTCGACTAAGCAGAACTGCCAAAACTGAAAACCAGGGTATCCCTTTGGAAATATTCAGCAATCTGATTTAAGGGGAATTGTGGGAGCGAGACCAGAGACCTGCTTTTGTTCCTAGCGCCTCCACCATCTCCATGAAGCTTTGCTCCAGAAAGCCTCTAGGACCCGATTTCCCCAAGAGGAAGGAGTCTTATGCAGCCCTGCACAGAGAGCCGGGAGCCATCAGAGGGCACCCTCGAAACTTTGGGATCCAGAAAACCGGCCTACAGGGACCTCGCTGACGTTTCTTTAAGAGTAAGGAAGAAAGCCGGCCAGTCCTGGTGCGGTGCTTGGTTGGGCTGGCCAGCCTGGAGGATTAGGGCCAGGATTAACATTTTAAACTCCGCCGGGCTCCCTGACTCAAAGATCTCGCTCGCTAATCGTATTACTATCCCTCGGATTATTGCCTTACTCTTGGCACAACAGACTCTAAAATCAAATTGATTAAAGTCCCCTCCTGTTTTCTCTTATCTCCTTTGGTGTGTAGGGAGGGACCTGGGTTTCCGAAGCAGCGGACTTTGAAAGTCCGATCTCACTTCGTATTCGCCTCCTTCCCCCTCCCCTTTCTACGCCAGACTCCGGTGAGAAAAAGGAACGACACGGTTTCTTTAGTCCCGCCCACGTCAACTCCTAATTCCCGGTCATTTATCCCATATTAAAACTTCTTTAAGTAAGAATGGACCAGCGTCAGCACCTGCTATGCAAATGTGGCCAAATCCAGCAGGGCCGCCGGGCGTGCGCCATTCAGCGCTCCCGGAGGCGCCGCGCAGCCCTTCAAATGCAGACGCGCGGGTCCCGACAGATTGCGGGGGGAGGGGGGACGGGGACGGGGACAGGGCGGGGCGGGGCGGGGCTGCGAGAGGGGCTGGCTAGCTGGAGCCCCCTCCAAACACCTCTCCCCTGAGGCTTTCTTCCCTGACACTCTCCTCCACCTACCTTTACTGTTTCTCCCTCTGACGCCAAGGTCGCTATGCCTTGGTGTCCCCGGAATTCATCCTTGAGCCTCAGTCTAAATCTAGTCAGCCTCTCTAGTGCGGGCGTGGTGTGGCCGCGCCCAGGATGGGACAGAGTGGGACAAGGTCGTCTCTCAGTCCCAGCCCGCGCCAGCGTCTCCGCAGCACGCTCCCCTCCGCAGGGAGGCCGTGCTGTGGGATAACAAGGATTAGCGTGTTGGGGACCATTGAAGCCTGCCCGGTCCTCACGTGGCTACAGGCTCAGTCACGTCTCGTGCGGCTCTAATCTGCTCACGAGAGGAGCCCGATCGCCCGCACCGGGGCCGCGTGCTTGACCAGGCGCGGGGTCAGTTTGCGCGTTCCGGCTCGCGCACTCCAGGGCCGGGGCGTGGGAAGAACTGTGGCGCGAAGGTCAGCGACACAAGGCTGGGGGACCCCTTCCTCCAGCCCCCAATCTTTATTTGTGGCCCCATAAAAGAGATAGTGAAATGCTGGCTCTCCGGGGGCGCCGGGCAACAGCGAGGACCCAGGCGGCCCAAAGACATTCAAAGCGATAAATACACTTGCACTGCCCGCTTGCTCCGTCCTTGGGGGCATAGAAAATGAGGCGCTTTTCTCCCTCCCTTTAACTCGAGGGGAGTACCAATAATTCATGTATGTTATAATTCTTCATCGCCCCTAGGTAGTCTGGGAAAACCAGAAGAAAAGAAAATGCCAGAAAGTTATGGTAAAACTTGAGTTGCCTCTGAAGTCGCTTTCTTTGCCCCTGCTGCGAGAGTTTGAATACCGAGAATGGCCCTGAACTGTAACAAACAAAAAGAACGAAGAAGACAAAAGGTTTGCAGAAAAAGGTTTAGCTAGAAGACAAGGCTAGTGAAACTGAAAGGAGGGGGGAGAGCATTTACAACGGGACAATAAGTGTACTAATCGCTTTGATATATTATACAAGCCCAAAGACTCAAAACATTGTGTAATTATTTATAAATGACTTCTCCACTCCTGTGCATAATACAGAGGAAAGAATAAAACCGCGGGCTACTCTCAAACCATTTCTAAATAGACCTGGTTCAAAAGGAGGCAGAAGTGTTTGAAATAAAATAATTAATGGTGGATTTTATGGTTGTCTCATTAAAACATTTTAATTACTGCAAACAAAATGCAATTGTGTTTGAAACCTGACGTGAAGTTAGGTAGCCCAGTGTTAAGATCGTGAAGCAGGGGAGCGCTTCGGTTTCGGACTTTAGTTTGGAATTCTTTGCAGTAGCCACTGAGGTAAATTTCTTGTGGATCTCTTCCGCACACCCCGTCGCCATGTTCCCACACTTGACCCCGCAACACACACAGGCAGTGGTTTTCGATTTTTCTCTCCTTTCCAGGATGAAGATGTTCAGAATTACAAATACACACAGCAGATAAAATAAAATGTAGCGAAATGAGTTCTCGGTGGCTCCGCTTGCGTGGCAGGTGCAGGTGGATGCCGAAGCTAAACTCCAGGGGAGCAGCGGGCTGTGTGGTTTGACTTACTTCTCTTTAAATCCAAGAAGATTTAACTTCAAGAAATCTTCCAGGACAAAAACTCCAAGGTTTTGCAGGTAATTCGGAGTTGATTATTCCTGGCCTCTAGCAACTAAGTATCTCATGATTCCAAGCCTCTCCGCAGAGAGGTAATCACCCGGGCCCTCCCTTTTCAGTTCTGAGCCCGAATCCTTATGGCCCTCACTGCAAAACCTAGCACACCCCTTACACTTCCCCCTCTTCTTTCTCCCCCACTCTCCTTTCTCCCCTATTCTCCTTTGGGCACAAAAAGGACATTGTTTTCTCCAAGATTGGCTTCAAACTTAGGGCCACCCTAACCACATACTGCCCCCCCACACCCCTGCACACCAACCCAGGCCTGACAGTCCCTCCGACTTGAAACCTTCTTGCAGAAAAATATTTCTTTGGTTGGCAAATTGTCCGGCATATTTTGGGGGAAGGCATCCCTTACTTGCACTAGAATAAAGTCGATTTGCATCAGAGTCTCCACTGACCCACGGATTTCTCTCCCCGGTTGTGCATATTGTACACAACTGAACACACCAACACACAATGCCAGGGAAACTTCCAAGCAGACATCTCCGAGGTGGCAAATGCATACAGGCAGCACTGTATTCAGCGGGGCAGGGGCCGAGGGGAGCCTCCATGGATTTCGGAAAACCATGGATAATTTGCCATTTTCCTTGCCCTGTCACTGAAAGACCCCTCTGTTTCCCCCCTCCTGCCTCGTTTCCCCCCTCCACTTTACACCCCCCTCCACAACTGTCATGGGTCATCAATAAAGAAAATGGCGAATTGTTTCCCCTTTCCAACCCCACCCTGCTGCTCTTATGTGGAAACACAACTGTGTGTCTGCAGTGTACTTAATCAGAGGGAAGGACCCCACCGTGTCTGACGCCAGCCTTCCAAGCCCTTCCTCTTGGGCCACGGCACCTTTCTGGCCTTTTATCCCTAAAAAGATTCTAAGGGTTTTTCTTTCTTTCTTTTTTTCTTCCCCCAAATGTCACTCACAAAACCAATGCCACCCCTCCCCCCAGGTAGCTGCAGAAACCAAACAAAGATTGGAGTGAGGCAGTCTCTTTAGAAAGCCTGGCTATCTCCAAAGCTTCACTTTCTATAAAATTCCCCAGCAAGGCTGCACCTGCGGACGTCGGTCGCCATTGCAGGAAGCCCATAATTCAGTGCAGCATACCACCAGGTCCCAAGCCCCAGACTGCCTTGAGTGGCAAGGCCACTTTCCTGTCCTGAATTGCAGCTGAGAGTCCATATGTATTGGACTAGGGATTAATATTTTATCTAATTAGAAGCAATGAGATGTGAGGATGTGCCCCCCCCCCCGATCGCCAACCCTGAACTCTTCATTCAGAACAACAGCCTTCCACCCTGGTTGCTAGCAAGGGGTGTCTAAAAGATTGCTTGTTCAGTGTCACACTTGAGTGTTCCTAGAGTGGATAGGGTGAGTGGCACAGAAGCATTGTCTCCACAAAGGGGTGCAAGGAGATGGGTACTTGACTCCAGATGATGGCACTGACAGAGTTGAGGACCATGTCCCCCCCAAACAGCAATCTGGTTCCAGTCCTGGAGATCCTATAAGCTCTCTAACGTGTCATTTTAAAATCCCGAAGCTCTCCTTGTAAGCAGCTGGTTGTTTTTGTCTACATGTTGAGCACATCTCTCTTTCTCTCTCTCTCTCTCTCTCTCTCTCTCTCTCTCTCTCTGCCTTCCTCCCTCTCTCATGCACACACAAATGCACACACACACACACACACACACACACACACACACATATATATATATATATATATATATAAAATTTACCACCACTTTCTCCCTAGTCTGGACTTTTTTCCATTAAAAAACAAAAACAAAAACAAAAAGACTTGTAGAGAACCTGCCCCACCCTGACAGCCCTTCTTCCCATTTCTTACTATAGAAATCCTGTTTCATTATTCCTTACGGTAATCCCACAAAGGTCTTCTCCATAAAGAGGTAACACTGCCTCTCTGCCTTCCCTTGGGAACCCAGAGTCAGGTTACTAGGGTTGCCCAGATTTAGGTACACAGTCCTTCCCTCACCCAGAAACTTTGGCGTGGTCCCCTGACATCTGCTCCGCCCACCCTTGCCTCCCCGTGGATTGACAGCTGGATGCTTCACCCATCAGTTAGCCAGAACACCTGGTGCATCACCAACACCAGCATTCAACACCTGCGGTGGTTGGGTCCCTTACCTGCCCATATCACGTCCGATTGTTCTCTGGTAATGGGAGTGCCCACAGAGTGCACCTCCCTAGCAGGAATGCATCCCCTTAGAGAAGAAGCAAGCCCTTAGCAGAGCCAGCTCTGTCCTCAGAAGGTCTTATAGGCGGGACCCTCCAGCCCTGTATCCCAACCCAAAGCGTCCTATGGGCACCACTCCTGTATGGAGGAAGCAGCTGCTGCAGGAGCAGGAAGTGCAAGTGGCCTGGTCAAGCCACTCGCAATGGTAGGAGAAAGTCTGGATCCACTACAAGGGACTTTGTGTACACAAGAAGATGTCCTCTGTGGTCAGATGTAGCCCATGTCAGGACATCTGGGTTGCCAACAGGCTATGGCACTTCTATGGCCAAAACCATTTGTTCGCTTCTTGTCTCCTCTACCAATGTCGTTGCTCAGTGAATATGGGACAAATGTCAGTGAGCCATAGTCCTGCTCAGAGAGAAGACAGGAGGAAGAGTCAGGAAGGCTATTGTAGCCATTCGAGGACCGTCACAGCTTCTTCTATCCACAGAAAGTCACTCTGTAGTCATTCCATCCGCACTCCTACCCCACCCCTAGATTGTCTATTTACATCCAGTTCTTCTTTCAAGGCCTCCCAAGTCTGACTCTGAAGCCATCCCCGATGGCTTCTTCTCTCTTGAGAAGTGTTCCTCAGATCTGCTCCTTAAGGATCCTCTCAACAACCGGAGTTAGATGCCCTGCCCATGACTGCCCTTCAAAGCAATGTCTCCCTTTCCCAAGACCAGAGGCCTCTTCTCTTCAGAGACCTGGCCCAGGCCAGCCAGTAGTAGGTGTTTAAAGTGTCTGCTGGAGAATCATGACAGAAAAGCATGGGACGGGATTGAAAGCAGTAGTTGAGGATTACATGGTGGGCGCGGGGGTAAGCTGGGGGGAAAGATCTCATTCATTACCTCAGTTTCCTGTGCTTGCGGTACAGGGGCTGACCAAACAATCTCCATGAGTTCTATTAGCACCGAACCCCACCAAACAATAGTTAGGAGTCAGGGCCTCCCTCAGCCAGTTACCCCCAACTTTCTGCACCCCAAGCTTAATACAGCAGCTGGCCCAGAGAGAGTGTCCACCTCTTCTAGGATGGCTTTGGCCACGTGCACCTGCTTCACTCGGTAAGCCACAGACACAAACCTGGCAAACGGAGCTCCACTGGGCAGACTGGCTGCACAGTCCTGGGAATGCTGGAGAGTAAGCTTAGAAGACAAACTGGGGTGCAGGGGGAATGCCAGGGCCTGGTCAGGACATCCACTACTTCCTGGCCATCCCTATCACCAATGGCCACGGCTCTTCTTCTGGTCTGTCGCCATGATCCCAGTGACCTTAAAACTGTCACCAGCTCAGAGGCAGAGTTCAGTTTGACGGATTGAACTTTAAATTGCATGGCCCGATTTGTCAGAGCAAGGGACTGAATTCTCATGCTCTGGTACTTCAGGAAGTGGGCAGCCCGAATCCTTGGGGCTTCCCATTCCAATGGTGCTGGCCGAACGTAGAAAAGGGGCCATCATGAATTCAGTGGTAGGACTCCCCCCTCCCCACTCATAGCCTCAGGATGTAACCTTAGCTGGAGCAACCGTTCTGGAAGATGTAATAAAAGTGACAGCCTGGCGTCATCTCAGAGTCAGCAGTGCCAGGAGTCCATCAGTTCTCCTTAAGAAGACACAGAGTCCTGGGGAAGGACGCATGAAGGCAGGAGGCCAAGCTGGAGGCTTCAGTTATGAATTCGTGACAAGGACATCCAGGAGCCACAAGAAACTGGAAAGGGCTAAGCCCCCTGGCATCTTGGTTTGGGGCTTCTGGTCTTCCAAGCCTCAGAAGAACAACCTTCTGTAGATTTAATGCACCTACTGTGTGGTAATTTCTATGGAAGCCCAAAGAAACAAAGACGGGGTCTGGAACTGTCACAGGTTCACACTGGCACTGGTATGCAGGGAGCACCAGAAGCTGCCACAGGGCCAGAAAGAGGCAGGGTCTGTCCCGGAGCACAACTCCCAGCAGCCCTTGGGCTCCTGGGATGCCCGAGGATCCGTTCAACTATTACTTTTTCTTACATAATCTGATTACAACCACTTCCTGTTACTTCTTACAAACCCCCTGAAGCCCTTTTCTATAACTGTGTCCTAGCTCTCTGCATAGGCTGTATCTACATTAGCTGCTGCAGAGGGAAGGAGCCACGGGGGCAAGAGTTAGCCTTAAGGAAAGGCTGTGCCTTCACCAAGGCGCAGGTGTCCTGGACAGAGCCCCTTTGAGGATAGCAGGCAAGGCACTGGAGGGGGCCTGAGGTCACCACTCAGATATCATGGAGGAGGGGGGTCTCCAAGGTGTTCCTTTTGTTTTTAATACCTGACCCCACAATCCAGAGTTGTTCCTTAATAAAACAAACAAATAAACAAACTCCTCTCAGGTGCATTTGAGAGACTGTCCAGGCCTCTATTGCTTTCTGGCAACCAGGAAAATGATCGACCCCACAGAATGAGGAAATTCTCTGGACTACGCAAGTTTACAGGCAAATTGGCAGAGGGGGTGGGGACAGAATTCCACCCACTGTGTGATCGCTGACCTCTGTGGGACATCTCTCTCCTGGCCAGAAGCTAAGTCCCTTAGCCAGCTGGTACTGGGGTGGGCCCCGGAGGCTGGCACCATTCCAAAACGTGCGACACAGGAGGATTCTTGGAAACGAAGAGCGCACGGTTTCAGAAGAAGAGGGGGTTGGCATACCCTGTTTCCTCGTGAATCTTTGAGGAGGGGTACGCGGGCAGGGGTGAAGTGGGGCCAAGACCCAGCTCCGGGTAATGAGTAGGGCCAATGAGTCTGGTAACTCGTTGGCTCTTTAGATTTTTCTCTTGCTCTCTCCTTTGCTAATTTCAGCGCAGCAGGGACACCTACGCCTCCCAGAGACTTGTAGCAGTTTGCTGGTCCTCTCTAGGATCTGTTGGGATATAGATAGTCACTGGGAGGGGACTGACTGTTCATGGTTACAAAAGCGCTCTGCCCGGGGACCTACGAGTACGGTCTAACATCGTCGTGTAGAGCTACACTCGTGTCCCCCTTCGTCTAAATAAAGAAACACGAGAGAGCAAACGCTCAAATTCTCGCGGGCCCTCAACAGCAGGAGAAGGGATGTGAACCCAGACTCCTGTCTCAGCCCCAGCTCTCCATCCCCCGCCGCGCAGCTCACACTTTCTGCCAGGGTCCCGCCTCCCCATCCAAGCCCGGCGAGGGTTATCTGCGCGCCCCTGGGAGGAGTGTGCCTCGGCCGGCCGCTAATCGCCCCCGGCCCCCGCCTTCGCCTTGGTTTCCCTGCCGGAGTCGCCCGGGCCTCCCTCGCTTGATCCGGCTCCCGGAGCAGGCCGGGCCAGCGATTGGCCGGCGGTAATTACGGGCACGCTCCAGGAGGGGGGCTGGGCGGGGGCGGCCTCCCGCGAGCATAAATTATGCAAATAGCAGGCGCCGCACGGGGCTGACCTGCCGCCTCTCGCCATTCACCCGCGCCGCCTCGGGGGCGGAGGTGGCCAGGGAGGGGGCGCCCATTGTTGCGCGCCGTACTTAAGGGGTCCTGAGGCCGGTCGTGTGCCACACTCGGTGCTCACACGAGCTGATCTGATCGCCGGCGACATCACTTGGGAGACCAGCCCGGCGCGTGGCCCCTGCAGGCGAGGCGAGGAGGCCAAGCCCATTCCCTCCCTGAGCCCCTGCGATCTTCCCCGGCCCTCGCGCCTGCAGCAGGCACAGGCTAGCCCCGGGTCATACGGACAGTAAGTGCGCTTCGAAGGCCGTGCCCTCGGCCCACATTCAAGCCCTCCAAACCTCCCGTCCGTCCGTCCGTCCGTCCTGCACACGGCAACGATGCCTGCCCCTTTGGAGACCTGTCTCTCTGACCTCGACTGCGCCAGCAGCAACAGCGGCAGCGACCTGTCCAGTTTCCTCACCGACGAGGAGGACTGTGCCAGGCTCCAGCCCCTAGCTTCCACCTCAGGGCTGTCCGTGCCAGCCCGCAGGAGCGCGCCCACCCTCTCCGGGGCATCGAACGTTCCCGGTGGCCAGGACGAAGAGCAGGAGCGGCGGCGACGGCGAGGTCGCGCGCGGGTGCGGTCCGAGGCGCTGCTGCACTCGCTGCGGAGGAGCCGTCGCGTCAAGGCCAACGATCGCGAGCGCAACCGTATGCATAACCTCAACGCTGCGCTGGACGCTCTGCGCAGCGTGCTGCCCTCGTTCCCCGACGACACCAAGCTCACCAAGATTGAGACGCTGCGCTTCGCCTACAACTACATCTGGGCCCTGGCTGAGACACTGCGCCTGGCAGATCAAGGGCTCCCGGGGGGCGGTGCCCGGGAGCGCCTCCTGCCTCCGCAGTGTGTCCCCTGCCTGCCCGGTCCCCCGAGCCCGGCCAGCGATACAGAGTCCTGGGGCTCCGGGGCCGCTGCCTCCCCCTGCGCCACTGTGGCGTCACCACTCTCTGACCCCAGTAGTCCCTCGGCTTCAGAAGACTTCACCTATGGCCCGGGTGGTCCCCTTTTCTCCTTTCCTGGCCTGCCCAAAGACCTGCTCCATACGACACCCTGCTTCATCCCGTACCACTAGGCCTTTGCAAGGCAACGTTAATACTTTCTTCCTGCCCCAGTCTAAGAGCAATAGATGGGGGAGCCGGCTGAAGCCTCGGGGACCACCCTTACCCCCAGGTGGATGCTGGGAGCTTTAAAGAGGGGAGGGATACCTGACCACTTGTTAGGTTGCTGCACCCTCGCTGAGAAGCTGCCCCTCGGACTGTTTCCCCACGCCCCAGCACCGGCCCCTCCTGCCCGCCCCCCAGACGGCCTTTCGGGTTTTTTGCACTTTCTGAACTTCACAAAACCTCCTTTGTGACTGGCTCAGAACTGACCCCAGCCACCACTTCAGTGTGATTTGGAAAAGGGACAGATGAGCCCCTGAAGACGAGGTGAAAAGTCAATTTTACAATTTGTAGAACTCTAATGAAGAAAAACGAGCATGAAAATTCGGTTTGAGCCGGCTGACAATACAATGAAAAGGCTTAAAAAAAGGAGACACAAGGAGTGGGCTTCATGCATTATGGATCCCGACCCCCACCACTGTGGGCTTGCTCCCGGAAGAACCTGAGTGCTTGCATAGCTATTCAGGCACCGGGCTGGAGGGTACTTTAATTTATTCAGGATGCTTCATTCATATGAAAATGTATTTTTGTACATAAAGAATTTATTCTATTATTATGAGCTATCAAAGTTTACATTTTTGTACTGCAGACATTTCGTGTAAATAAAAAAAATAAGAAAAAAAAAAAGAAGTCACCAGCTTCCTTGCCTAATAGTGGTGTCTCTCCCCCCCCCTTCCCCTTGGCAGCGTCACCTGTAAACTGAAACATTATCCCACCGCCTCCAAACCCTCCAATCCTGTTTCAAAAACAACTTAAAAATAAAACGCACCTGACTAGCACCAAGATCGAGGGAGCCAGATTAAGGCACGTGCGAGCCATTGATTCTTGTCGCCTGGTAAGCACAAGGGAGACCCCTTCAGGCACCCCCTAAGCCAATTAAGACTTTCCAGTGGGGAATTAGCCCCGACCCGCAGCTACCTGTCGAGGTAGGGGCCGAGGGAGTCTTTTGAGGAACTCCACATCAGCTGGCTCTGTGTTTCAAAGGGACTGGATTAAAAAGATCAATACCGTGTGGCCACTGCCTAGGCAGCCCCAGCGACAGGTGGGTCTAGTCTGGGCAAGCAGAAGGGTCTACTCTTGGAGCAGCCTATTTAGAAGGGGAAATTGATTTGCAAACAATGCCTTTAAAGCATTGTCTGTTAAGGCCGCGGTCGCCCTGGCTGTGAGGAGTGGGCTGCATTGTCCCTGAGTGGGGTCTACAGCTGCCTTAAAACTGTGGGCTAGGGTGCTAGCCCACCACACACCGGGCATTGATACTCGCTCCGCAGCTCCAAGGGTGGGGGAGGGGCACCCACAGAGAAGGGTTTTGCTCAGCCAGACCTCAGGGGCCATAGCCAGGGCTTTTATTTGTTGCTAGAGAAATCCCAGTGGGGACTTTTCTGGCTGCAGGGCTTGTTTGACAATCAACTAACGGCACTAGCCAGCCAGAAGTAACTTTTCCTTGAAATTTCAGAATGGAGAAAATTTACAGGAAGGTCCTGACTGTATCCCTGTCAACCTCATGTCATCTGGTCTCACAAGTTGCCCCACAGTAGGACAGCATCCCCCGACCCCATACATTGGATTGCCCTTTGTGATGAAGCAGTTATCTAGTGGGAAAGGATCTTGTAGGACTCTCTTCAAGAGAAGCCCCTTGCCTTCTGACATTTTGTCCTGGTGGCTTGGATCCACAAACTCATATGCCCCGGCCAGCAATGCTAAACCCTGCCACAGGCAAAATCCCCCATGTCAGATAAGAAGGCTATCTTCCAGAAGGTTTTGGAAAATTGGACACCTTGCCCTGGAGCAGGGAGTGAGTACTCTTTTTTTTTTTTAAAGATTTATTTGTTTATTTAATATATACGAGTATACGGTAGCTGTCTTAGACACACCAGATCCCATTACAGATGGTTGTGAGCCACCATGTGGTTGCTGGGATTTGAACTCAGGACCTCTGGAAGAACAGTCAGTGTTCTTAACCACTGAGCCATCTCTCAGCCCAGGAATGAGTACTCTTAAGAAGTTTGAGAAGTTGCGGCATCTAAGAGTGGAGTCAACCTTTCCTCTTAGAAGCTGTGCCTATGATGGTCCAGCTTGGGGCCTGCTGGACGCTTCCCCCTCAGATCTAAACCACCAGCTTCCAGCTTCCCAGAGCAAACTGAAATGGTTTGCACTGAGTGCTGAGGAGAGGATGCTGGGAAGTGACTCACACCTTCTCGGGAACAAGGACAGCCCCTTGGGGAGACTCTTCAGCCATGAAGTAAATGCATGTGTTTATGACAGGAGAAGACAGTTTATCACCCTCTCAAATCCTTGGGGAAAGCAGAAGGGCCAGGAGTCAGGTGGCATTTTGCTGCCTCCAACAGCAGCCGCCAGCCCTGAAGACAGGACAATATCCTTCCCAAGATTCAAGAACAACGCCCCATCGTCTCTGATGGCTCAGAACTCCAAGGTGTAGGACCCAGAGCCCCCTTCCATAAAGAAATATCTTTAAAGACATCCTTGCCATCCGTACCCAGGACCGTTTCTGTAAGTCTTCCTAGAACCCAGGACAGCTTCTACGATTCTTCCTGGAAAGCACGCACCCCTGTAAGTGCAGATATGGTAGCACCCAAACAAGAACAAAGAAGGAAATGATTTAAAATGTGTACTTCCTGGTCAGGGACCTACTTATCCCTACAGCAGAGCTTCACTCATCCCCTTGCCTCTTGGGGAAGGGACAGAGATACTGAAATATTCTAGCCACTGAAGAGGATCCAAATCCTCACTGACAGCCAAATTTGGCTACCCTCAGTCATGGTTCCCTGAAAAGTCAGCACCATGCCTGAAGAAGTCTCCTTTATTCTCTCCCCTGTTTCTTTGTCTTTGTCCTGGTGTGAGATTTTCATACACTGCTCCCCAGCCATTTGGGAATCGGGGTGGGGGGTGAATTAGAATAAAGGAGTAAAATGGAGATTTTTTTTACTTCTTCTCTTGTTTCTTTAATGGCTGTTGTTCAAGCCCCTGCTATATTCTAAGCATTGGGATAAGCAAGACAATGACATTCTTGCTCAAAAGGAGCCTAAATGTTCTAGTAGGGACAGATCGGGACGGGGAGTGGGTACAATGGCTTCACTATGAGTGGTGGACTCACTTCAGGGAGGTTCTTAGTCTTCGGTGTCACCATCATCAAAAGCCCAAATCTGGGAGGCCGTGCAATATTGGATTCGAACCTCCAGAAAGAAAATAGGTCTCTCTTTGCTTCAGAACCATGAAGCCAGCATAAGGAACAGGCAATGCAGACAAAGGAAGAGTGACATCCCCTGGAGAAGGCAGAGAAAGGTCTCCCCCCACACACAACAGCATGTTTCAGGGATGTTTCAGCAAGGAGGCTGGCATGGCTGAAGCAGGGGGCACAAGGTGCGTGAAGAAAAAGAGGGGGCCAGGAAGATACAGGTCCTGCCGAGCCTTGGAACCTGCTTTAGGGGCTTAAGGGTTCCCATCTAGGGCTCTGAGGATTTGGAAAGTTGGGATCAAATGGGGGGATGTAAAGGCAGGAATGTGGGGCAAGGAAGCAGAGCTGGAGGGGCCGGGGTAAAATCTGGGAGCGAACTGAGAGAGCACTTGGGAGTTGTTCTTGGAGCACCCGAAGCAGAAGGGAGAAACTCCGGGATTGTTGCAGCACTTGAAGAGAGGCCAAAGACAACCCCGCAGATTTGAACCAGGAACTAGGGAGAGCACACACCTCACACCCCCAAACGATTCCTAATGCTGAAGAATGCTTAACTTGGCCATTGTAGCTCCCATACAAGACATGAACCTGGGCTGCAGTTGCCCATAAAATAGAGGCTGGGTTGTGCCAGAAAGAACCCAAGCATGGTCTGGGATAAAGCCTGAGAGACATCACAATTCGGGTGAGGAAGGGGCCTTGTGAGGTCACGGGCAATGCCTAAGGAAACACCAGCCACAGCCACAACACCGTCACCACTGCCGTGGTATCTAATGTTTAGGCAGAGTCATTCTGGGCTCTGCACCCTGCTCCAAGTACATCACACACGTTAGCTTGTCTAATTAATTCTCGTAACTGATGAGGTTGAAGTATCATTATGTACCAGGTATGGTGGCACACACCTTTAAACCTAGCAAAATTGGGAGGCAGAAGCAGGCGGATCTCTGTGAGTTCAAAGCCAGCCTGGTCTTCGTAGGAAGTTCCAGGACAGCCAGGGCTCCACAGAGAGATCCTGTTTCAAAAGAAAAAGAAAACAAGAAAAGAAAAAGAGTGAATAAAAATATCATTACGGATATCATTGTCTCTACGTCACGGAGGAAGTGAAGCCAAGCTAATGACTCGCCAAGACCACAGAGCTGGCAGCTGTATAGCTGGGATCCGAACCCCAGCATTCCTGTGTTCTTAATGGGAGAAAGACCAAATGTAGCCAATCGTTAGCCTTCGTGAGTAGTGCAGCCACCCACAAGCCACTATGAGCCACACACTGAACCTTCTGGACCCACACGGAGAATGATTTACCACACTTTTACTTTCTAACGAGTGAGTTTACAAAGCACATACAAAGCCAGCACAGGCAGACAAAGAAATGACAAGAATCGGCTGGAGAGAAGCAGCCGGCAGGTCTCAAACGTCATTCAACAGGGTGCTTATGGCAGCTCTCCGAGATGATGGGAACCCGCTGACAAGACCAGGCTAAGAAGATCCTGACCGACCGAGAGAGTTTGGGGCAGACACATCTTGTCCACGGTGAGCCTGTGGCTTCCCATTGCCGCAGTGGGCATTTTCATAAGGTGGGATGGACAATGGTAACCTCTGTTGGTCAGAGTGTACCTTCCAGCCGTTCTCAAGGGTGCAATGTTTTTCCTCAGCTGTTTCCCATCCCCCTTTCTCCTCACCTCAAAGGGGGCTGGAGCAGCCTGAATCCGGAAAAGCGGAAAAGGGATTTTTATAGGTTGCTTGAGATTAACGTGCTTGAGGCTGAGGAAAGGGAACACACACACACACACTCTCTCTCTCTCTCTCTCTCTCTCTCTCTCTCTCTCTCTCTCTCTCTCTTCTTTTTTTTGGAGCTGGGGGCCGAACCCAGGGCCTTGTGCTTGCTAGGCAAGTGCTCTACCACTGAGCTAAATCCCCAACCCTGAAAGGGAACTCTCTTGTCTTCTACGATCCACTCTCAACAACCCAAGAAGCTCATCATACAGTTCCTGTTATGCCCAGGGGTAAGGTTGCTCATAGCTAGAGACAGGGCCACAGCTGCTGTGCAGAACTTTGGGCTGAATGAGCGAAAGAGCTCCTTCATTCCTCCAGCTGAGGCAGAAGAGAATTAGCCCTTAGAGAGCTCGAGAGTTCGTTCTCCAGTGAAGACCTGGGGCGTCACTCTGCAGAAGCAGCAGAGGAAAATCGGCCAGCCGAGGCAGCTGGAGGGAAAGTGGCCCACCTCTCACTGAGACTCCGGCATCCCTGATAAATTATTTCTAGGGTTACCTCAACCTCAGCCAAGCAAGGGACAAAGGCCCCAATGTTAATGCCAAAGATGCTGTCTGATGGTAAGAAGTTTAGCCTTGAAGACCAATCGCCTTCAGTGACCACAAACCAGTACTCTGGTCAGGATGCATCTTGACTAAGAAGCTGTCACCTCCTGGAGATTGAGAGAAACACTCTGCTCAGGCACTGAACCTTCTTGTAGCTCCATGTGACCTGGGTAGGTACCAGGTCACACTACAGGCAGGATGTAGAGATTTCAGTTGGCCTGGCCTATCTTACCTTCTCTAACAAGAATTAGATGCCACTACTGCTTGCCCTCTGAAGTCACTCAGATGATGCCCCTGTGTTACTGAAAAACGTGTCTTCACCAACAGCATGGTGGTGTATGCACACATTGCTCTAGTCCCAGGATCAGGAAGGTAGAGGCGAGAGGATCAGGAGTCCGAGGCTGGCTTGTGTTATATGAGGCCTTCCTTGACTCAAACAAACAAACAAAAGCAAGAGAAGGACAGAGAAATGTACTTTTTTTTAAGCCTTGAAAATGAGGTTCAATATGTATCAAAATTTTGCCAAGGTGGTCTCAAGTCATTGAGACATAATCAAAAAGCAAGAGGCACTCCACATTGTTTGTCAACTCAAATTTGATACTCACACCTTCTAACTAACTGTACTATCGGCCCTTAATACCATGCTACTTGGCTGTATGACACTAACCTCCCTGTATAATCAGAATACCTAAGGCACCCAGTCTAAGAGCTTGATAGATCCTATTAATGTTTAGATGTGTTAGTTCCCTCTGTGTTATCATGGTTTCCTCCTTGGTGGATCATCCCTTTCTTCTCATAAAATTTGGGTTTTTCTGTGTTTTGGATCTGGTTTCAGTTTATCTCATAAAGGTTGTTGTGATTGTTGATGCAAACTTGACAGAATCTAGAATCATCCAGAAGTCAAGCCTCCAGGCATACTTCTGAAGGATTATGCAGCCTCTGAAAAGGTCTGTGAGTCACTATTTTGATTAGTTTAATTGAGCTTGGGGAGACCTGCCCATTTTGGGTGGCACCATTCCCTAGGCTGGGATCATAAAATGTATAAAAAGAGAAAGCAAACTGAGCTTGCCTGTTCATCACTGCTCCCTGAGTGTGTGGATATGATATGAACCGATCTTTGCTCCTACATAATGGACTCTATCTCTCTGATGCTATAAGCTAGAATAAGTCCTTAACCTTTTTCTGCAAGATATTTTCTCCCTGCAAAGAGAAGGTAAGAAGGTAGCTGAGATGATGTATAGCAGGGAGGTATCAAGAGGGAGAAACTTGAAACATTTATATAATGTAGATGGGTACATTGTAGCTATTTCAGACACACCAGAAGAGGGCACAAGATCCCATTACAGATGGTTGTGAACCATGATGTAGTTGCTGGGTATTGAACTTAGGGCCTCTTGAAGAGCAGTCAGTGCTCTTAACCACTGAGCCACCTCTCAAGCCCCAGGGATTCCCATGCTGCTATTCAGTATTTCTTTTCATTGTAAAAAACTTGCAAATAAAAAAAAAAGCTTGCAAATAAAAAGTCTCACAGCCAGAGACTCAGACCGAAGTCTAAGCACTTTTGCATTTTATGCTTTAGGCTGACGATGACAGTGTACTAGGCTGTGCACCGTCACTTATAAGTCTACATTATACCATTGGAAAGTAGGCTTCCAGCTTGGCCATGGAACCTCCTTGAATGTTGAACATGGCATGTCCAGTCAGGACCCTGCCCTCCTCTCACTTGCAGAAGTCTCCTCCAGGTTCTGTTTCCTGAATAAGGACGGCATGGAGAAAGTGGCCACCCCTCCAGCTTGAGTCTCCACATGAGAACTTCGTGCTTCAATCTTTACTCTGAGTTGCTTCTGGGACAACCCAATAAAGGAGATTGGCCACATCTTAAATCTCCATACAAGTTTCTCCTCAGAGAAATTTACTACAATCTACTTCGCACCCAAAAACCAAAACCAAAAACCAAAGCAACCAAACCAAACCAAACCAAACAAAACCAACCAAAACAAAAACAACCAACTAGCTTTTCCTAGACTCAATTAGATGCTTTAGATGCTCACACTCCCAACCCCATACCCTATATTATGTAAGCTTGAACAACAAGAACGACCTCATAGTCCTACAAACCCCAAAGGGCCTTTAATGAGTCTTTACCTTTCCCCCAGTAGCAAGGATGTGGTCAGTCAGCCTCACTACTTAAGAGTGATTTTCAACTGCTCTAGGCCCAGAATTCCTTTAGACTTCATTTAAGCTATTTATTTATGACTTTTTTTCTCTCCTCATGAGCACATGACCAGATTATCTTCCCAGGATCCTTTGCAGGTGAGCATTACAATATAACTGGGCTGTTTTCATGGGTCCCCAATAGAAAAGTAGTAAAATCGTAAACAAAGGCTTCAAACAAACACAAAACAACAACAAACAAACAAACAAACAAACCAAAAGCCAGACCTGCCATTAAAATGAGAGAATTTCATAATTTGCCAATTCATGAGCTTTCTCAAGCAAATCAGGGAGTCAATGTTACAGGGTAATTAAATTAGAATAGGGGAGGCCTTTCTAAGCAGACACTGAGATCTTGACTGGAACAGAGAGGGAGAGAAGTAGGGAGGGAAATAGGGAGGGAGGAAACATTTAAAGTAGGCAAGAGGAGATGAGGCAATTAAAAATATCTATTTTTGAGTATGAGTGTCCACACGTATGTCTGCACACTGTGTGCATGCAGTGCTCACTTGGACATGAGGACAGCCCACCTTCATCTGTGCAGATGAGGAGCCCAGGCCAGTGCTAAGGTACTCAGTTTTAACACAGGCAGAAGTCGAGGATTTGTATTCAGTGACATTTTATAGCAACATTTTATTTGGCAACATTATGTCTTTGGCAACATTATGTCTGTTGTAGCTAATAATAAGACCTCTGGGGCTTGCCCTGGGTGACCACGTGGAAGAGAGTCATTTGGCCTGGACTCCTCTTGACTGTTGTGTGAATGAGAAAATAACCTTGGCTTTTGACTGCTGTACCACTGTCTCCCCAGGAGAGAAGCTGAGTCTTCCCTTGCTGTCTGCAAATCTATCACAAGCTTTAGCCCCAGAAAAGGTGGAAGCCAGACCTTCTTAAAGAAAGTGCAGAAAATGCACAGGGAAAGCAAGCAGGCAGAGCATTCCTTTCTCACCATGGAGGGTGCCTTTGTTTTGGAGGAAAGACGTAAGAATGTCCTGTTTGAGCGGGTATCCTACCAGCCACCCAAAGACAGAGCCATTTAAATGGCCTGCAAGTCCTTGATTTGGATGGAGGGGACTTCATTCCCATAAGAGAGGAGGCTCTTGGATTGGTCTGTCTATCCATCCATCCATCCATCCGTCTGTCTGTCTCCTCTCCTTTCTTAAGGCAGGGACTCACTCTGTATCCCTGTTTGACCTGCTGGCCTTGAACTCAGAGATCCACTTGCCTTTGCCTGCTGGATGCCGGGAAGAAAGGTGTGTGTCATCTGGGTAACATGCCTGCTGGGTAACTGTCTTCTCCTGAGGCCGCCTGGGCACCATGATCTACCGGAGCGGATCTGTCCATTCCTGCTCATTAACTTCATTCCAAAAATGTCTCCCGAAGTGGGAATTTCTGGTTTCACCGGAGACTCAGTTGTGTTCTGCGATATTTTTCTGGAAGCTGTCTGGTGAAAGGGCATGCGATGTTTGACTGGAGCAGACACTCGAGAGGGCACGTGATGTTTGGAAAGAGTGTGAGTACAACCCAGCAGACAGTGGCAACACTCTGGCCTTGGTTTGCCTTGCTTTCTTCCCTGATCTTTCCTGACTCCGGCCGATTGGTGGAGTCTCGTGGTTTGTTCTGGAAGGAGCCACTACTGCTGATTTATGTGTGGGTTGAACTGCTGATGATGAAAATTGGAATCGCCCCCAAAGAACGATTTCTAAACAGATCCACAACCCTGTTTCCTATTAACCATTCTTTCCCCCTACCTCTGGTGAGTGGTGGGCTAGAAGGGAGGTTGAAGTGTTTAAGAACCCTACAACCCCCTCTCTAAGATCGAAGATAATGACTGTGCCCACCTGTGTTGGAGAGTTGGTCAAGGTTCCAGTTATGAGTTAGTCATTAAAACAGCTAAAGCAGGGGTTGGGGATTTAGCTCAGTGGTAGAGCGCTTGCCTAGGAAGCGCAAGGCCCTGGGTTCGGTCCCCAGCTCCGAAAAAAAAAAAAAAAAAAAAAAAAAAAACAGCTAAAGCTAGGTACCACTCATTGAAAAGAGCTTGACAAATATTAGCGATCGGCTGACTCAGCTGTGAACGCTTTGTAACGAGATGGCCTTTCCTTGGTCTCCAGATGGTCCCCCGGTGCCTGAAGGTTGGACGGCTCAGACGGAAACCTGACTGGTGTAACTTGATTCTCAGGCAGCAATTTGAGTGTCGAGGCAAACCTTGCCCTTTAAATGTAAAGCTGGCTACGGAGAGGAACAAGTACATTATACCCAGCGATAGGCTGGCTCAGGCCCAGACTCATGCCTCGCTGCCTCCAAGGATTCTTCGGGCTCAGCATAAGTACTTGCGTTCGTGCCTTCCTGTTTGCAAAGCCGTTTCACATCCATCATAGGACATTAGCCTCACCGTGTCCATTGAGGTAGAAGGGATTATTGTATCTTTGGCACAGATGAGGCAAGGGGCGTAGAGGTTAAGTGGATCACCCAGGGTCATGGGGTTAATGAGAGGAGAGGTGGGACCGGGAGCTGCATCTGCCTCCAAGTCCATTTCTTTCTCTTGGATACTTTCCTGCCCCTTTGGGCTGGCCCCCTCTGACCCAGAGCACAGCTACTCTGACGTCACGAGTAACCAAGCAAGAGATAAGAACCGTGAACGTCACACCGGAGGGGACAGCATTAACTGGCCGATTTTGCAGTTACACGAGTGGCAATTCCGTCTACTGCAACTTACTAGCTCGCAGCAATACTCAGCCTTGGGTACTTAGCTGGGATTAGGCACGGAGCCAAGCATTTTAAACCGTGGTGGCTTATGCAATCACAACAGCCCTCACTCTATGTTAGGAATGAGGAAGCTAAAGCCTGGGTTGCAAAGCTAAGTGGTTGGAGCAGGGTTTAAACCCAGGCATAACGGCACGAGCCCTTAGGAATTGGGTTATCTTGCCAGTTCCTTCCGAAGCAAGACATGACCGTCTAATGACAGAGAACTGTGGCTCATCCAACCGTAAAATGCTACCTGCAGCAGCCGGTATTCATCCGTTTGATAAGTTGTCGGACTTACTGCTTTGCGTGAGACAGTCTGGTACGGGTCTCGAGCATTTGTATTTATCTTGGGCAAACATTGGCGCTCTTTGGTCTGAATTATCTTTTCAAAAATGCCTGTATATCCAACATCTTTAGAAGGTAGAGACAGTGTCCCTTGCTCTGGCAAGGGACAGGTAGGCTATGGGTATGGAATTAGAGTCCCTAAGCTCAGAGCCTATCCCTTGTACCTCACTCAGTGTGCAGGTGTCATCCGGCTAGCTTTGTGTCCCACTATGGATATCGGGCCTTGGGGATAAAGATGCCAATTCAAGGACTTCCTCTACTGCTAGATGTTTACCGGTCTTCTCTGACCAAATGGTCCCCCGTCTTCTCTTAATATGAAACTGTGCCAGACTGATTTGCTAGCTTGCAGAAAGGTCAACGTCTCAGACCCAAAGTTCTTAACAGGACAAAGTAAGTACTAGCCTCCCCCGACTAAAACAAACATGTCCACTGTGAACATTCACCATCTGCAGTGTGTGCGTGTGTGTGCGTGTGTGTGTGTGTGTGTGTGTGTGTGTGTGTGTGTGTGTGTGTGTGCACCAACTGTCCTCAGGAAGTCATCTCATGAGTCCCAAGTGTGGCTGTGACTGCTTGCAGAGAGGTGAGTGATGTAAGGAAAGAGAGAGGAGAGTGAGTCTGGTCCCCCTGGGCTAGCCACTGCTCTGTAGGGCAGCCATATTAACATGCCGTGTTATTAAAACAATTTTCTAAACTTGCCAGGTGCACCTGGGTGAGCGGAAGAGGCGATCTCATAACCAATTAAAAAAAGATACTGAGTGACTATCTTGTATCCTGCTCCCAGGATTCAGGAGAGAAAGACAAACAGGGCTGAGAGGGCTCGTCAAGCTGACGGACCGTCGTCATTAAGCAAGCAACAGTCTAGTCGAGTGAGAGAATGCCAAATAGAAAAACAAGAAATCCTCTGCCAAGATAAGACAACAAGATATGCTAATGAAATGCTGGGATGGTCCAGAGTTAGATGCCAGACAAGAAGAGACATTGCTGTAGTCAGGACAACACACAGAGGGATTAAGACTGGTGTGCTTGAGAGGCAGCAAGGGATGGCATGGATGAGTGGGTGGAGCCTAGAGAAACAGGGGTTGCAGGTGGACGGGGTGGGTGGAGCCTAGAAGCATGGAGGGGGGCAAGGGTGCTGCCGGTGGAGGTCACAGGACACTCACTTATGATGCTTTGAATCTGATGCCTTCAGAATGACATGGGTACAGTTTAGTGAGCCACACAGAGCAAGGCATGCTGGGTGGACACTACTTAGACCTCAGAGGGGGCGGGGCAGGAAACTTGTGCTGTGTGAGTTCAGCCCCGGGCTGCTCAAAGACGGGGAGGAGCAGAATGGGAGATTCTTACGAATAGCAGGGTTGTGTACAACCTTTATTTTATTTTATTCTGTTTTATTTGTTCAAATAGCCTAGGTCGCTGAGCACCACAAATAGTGTGTAGACAGGAGTGTGTTGCCCTCACACTAACAGATAGATGCCTTTCCATGGTCTGGGCACCTCTGGGAGCCTGCCCTGGAGCGGCAGCCTCAGTTTGGTTTGAATTTGGGCTTTGGTTTGCAGAATCTACAGCCCTTGGTCATGTAGCCTTAAATCGACTTCCCAAGCGAGACGGCTGTGTCTGAGCTTGGGGTCCATTGGCATCTTGGGCTTGACCACCTTAGGCTTCTCAAGCACTCGAGTGCGTCGTTTTCCTCTTGGGAAAGCGCAGGGATTCGGGGTCAACCCCTTTAAGAAATGTATCTTTGTGACTGGGATTCCTTTATTTATTTGTTTGTTTGTTTATTTATTTTCTGTGTATTGGTATTTCGTCTGCACATGGGACTGTAGTCACAGACTGCTCTGAGCTGTCATGTAGGTGCTGGGATTTGAACTCAGGTCCTCTGGAAGAGCAGTCAGTGCCCTTAACCGCTGAGCCATCTCTCCAGCTTCAGTGACTGGGATTTCTTTTTGTTTTTTTGTTTGTTTGTTTGTTTTTTTGTTTTGTTTTGTTTTTTTCTTTTTTTCGGAGCTGGGGACTGAACCCAGGGCCTTGCGCTTGCTAGGCAAGTGCTCTACCACTGAGTTAAATCCCCAACCCTGACTGGGATTTCTTGATGCCATTTTCAGAATTTTTTTTTCACCGAGACAGGATTCCTCTGTGTAGCCCTGGCTGTCCTGAAACTGGTTCTGTAGCCCAGGCTGGCCTCAAATGTACAGAGATTCATCTGCCTCTTTGCCTCCCAAGTCCTGGGTAAATTAAAGGCTTGCATCACCAGGGCTTGGCTCATTTTCAGAATTGTTGACATTTTTTCCTTTGTGCAAGACCAGGACTTGAACCCAGGGCCTTGTACATGCTAGGCACGTGCTCTGCCGCTGATCTCCTCGATCTCCTCACAACCTCCTTAGATGTAGCTAAATGAAATGTTGAGGGATGGAAGGAGGAAAAGGAAGAGAGGAAACAGAAGGAGGAGGAGGAGGAAGAGGAGGAGGAAGAGGAGGAGGAGGAGGGGGGGGAAGGAAAGAAACAAAGGGAAAGGAAAAAGAGACCCAGAAACAAAGGTACAAATAGTCCATTTATACAAACAATTCTAATTCACAAACCCAAGGGTACTCAGCAGAGAAGGGTGCCGTCACTGAGAAGAAGCAGGACCCAGTAAGAGCAGCCATTAAAACAACAGAGGTTCCTCGAGCTGGAATTAAACACAAGGAGAAGGATTGAAAAGCTTCACCTACATTCGTCAGAGCGGTGTAAAAACTAACGGTGTGCAAAACACCGAGACAGGAAAAGTCAGGAATGTCAACGGTACTTCATGAGTGGCGACAGGGTAAAGTGTCGGGCCTTACACCACACACTTGAAGGGTTTCTCCTGATTTCAAACTGGAATGCAAATTGTAAAAGGGAAAGCAAATGACATTATCCATCCATAGTTAGCAACAACACTGGAGGCGTTCGCTGTCTGCCTCCGGAAGCAGGGCTTTCTGGCTGGACGTTTGCCTGTGACCAAGTTTATTAAGTGTAAAGACTATCCTATTAGCCCTTGGCTGTCCTTTGGAATCACAGACCCCTGCTCTAGGCAGCACTTTTAATAAGTTTCCCTGTCCAGATTCCCCTAATGATATGCCTTTTACTACATAAAAAGGGGCTTGTGAAACCTAATTCCTCTGACAGAAGCAGCCGAGATTTCAGATTTCCACCGGGTTTGCTCGCACCTGCCCTTGCGAGGCATGAGGTTTTGTGTGCAGAAGCCTCCAGGGGTTGAAATTTAGCCCTGTCCATGTAGCAGGAAGGTCAGCTGAAGTCACTGGGTCCCAAGACACTGGACTTCAATCTCCAATCAAAAACAAAACATCAAAACACGTCTATTCACTGGGACGTGCTCGGCGGGGCGCTGGCATTTACAAATGTAAGGTAGCTAGGCTCAGAGAAGGGGCTCTGCTTAGACAGTCATTGTTCTTGGAGATCTGACCACCTCCAGATCTGTGTCAGTCAGGCTCCTATACACCGAGAGAAAGCCAGCCTTCTCCAGGCTAGGTCCTGGCTGCCACCTGATACCTGAATGAAGAGCAGAACCAGCAAAATCCAAACTCATTTTGGGACGTCTGCTGCTGGGAGAAATGCTTTTGATTTTCCTAAAAGTCACCATGTAAGGAAATGAATGTTGGCTGTTTTTAAAGACAAGTGTTGTTACATCCCCACTATCGAGATTGGCTTTATTTTGCATTCTCCTGATTGTTAAGTGAACATCTTTCAAGGAGGTCACGCTAGCCCATTTACCAGTGTCTTTCTTATTTCCCCACGGGGGGTGGGGGGGTAGTAGTGCCTCAGTATTATTGTCATCTGGTGTAAGGATGACAGTTTCAGTACCAGCTAGTGCCACGCAAAAACAAGGGCCAAGCACTGAGCACCGAAGTTGTACAACACACAGGAAAAACTTCCATTTTCTACAGGGTCAGGCAGGGGCACAGGCCCAGACCTTCTACTGCTAGGAACCTCCAAGGTGCGGATTGATGCAGGTTGTGAGAGGACAGGATGCAAATGCTTGAGCAGTGCACCGACAGATGGGCGTCTGGAACAGAGAGAGGCGTCAACGCAAACAGACGTGCCCCTAGACCTCCCAAAGGAAAGAGGATCTGGGGGTGTCTTCATCATTCCAAGATAAAGAGAATATTTCTACTGTGAAAGTCCGATAAATGAAGGAGAGAGACAAAGACAGAGACAGAGACACAGAGAGACAGAGACACAGAGACAGAGACACAGAGACACAGAGACACAGAGACAGAGAGGACAGAGAAAGATTCTTGTAGTAAATTTAGATTACAGAGAAGGGAAAAAGAACAAAATAAAAATGACCTTTATTTCTAGCAGCCCAAACCAATCATACTTCCCTTTTAGCACAATTTATAGCCAACAAAAGACATTCTCAGTTTCGGTTTGTTGAATGTTGGTATGGATCTGGGTTATTTCCAGATGGGTGCTGTTACAAAGAAAGCTCGCATATGTGGACGTGTATGTTCGATTTTCTTCAGCGTGGAATCACTGAGCATACACTAGGAGTATACTTAAATTAACTTCCTATGAGACTTCCAGCGTGGATATTCAGTTTTGCAGCTCTGACAATGGTGTGTGAGTTACAAGTGCTTTGGAAACTTGCTCAGACTCAACCTCTTATTCTTTGTAATACGGGTCGTGTGTGTGTGTGTGTGTGTGTGTGTGTGTGTGTGTGTGTGTCTGTCTGTGTGTATGTCTCTGTGTGTATCTGTGTCTGTGTGTATGTCTCTGTATGTATCTGTGTCTGTGTGTGTGTCTGTCTGTGTGTGTCTGTCTGTGTATGTGTCTGTCTGTGTGTCTGTGTGTGTATGTCTCTGTGTGTGCGTCTGTGTGTGTGTATGTCTCTCTCTGTGTGTCTGTCTGTTTCTGTCTGTGTGTCTGTATGTGTGTATGTCTGTGTGTGTCTGTCTGTCTGTCTGTGTGTGTCTGGGTGTATATGCCTGTGTGTGTGTTTGTGTGGGTGTGTGTGTCTGTGTGTGTGTGTGTGTGTGTGTCTCTGTGTGTGTGTGTGTGTGTGTCTGTCTGTCTGTGTGGGTGTCTGTGTGTGTCTGTGTGTTTATCTGTGTGTCCATGTGTATGTGTGTTGGGTGGGTCCTGGCATCGCACTGTGTGTTTATTTCTACATTCACTTACTACAGTGTACACAGTGCCTGCGTGAGGTTTGTTATTTGCCTATGTCTGTGGAGATCAGAGAGCATCAAGTTCCTGGAACTGGGCTTACGGAAGACTGAGTCACTCGATGTGGCTGCTAGGGACTAGGTCCTCTGCAAGAGCAGTAAGCACTCTACTCGCCGAGCCCCCTCCTCAGGCCCTGGTGGCTTTATTCTGTATTCCTCTAATGACTAAGTGTGTCTGTCTGTGTGTCTGTCTCTGTGTGTCTGTCTGTCTGTGCGTCTGTGTGTCTGTCTGTCTGTGCGTACAGTTAGTAACTCCTTTTTATAGAGTTGCTGACTATTCATATGGCTCCTCTTTGGTGATGTGTCTAAGCACTGGCCCACTATCACAACCTGCTATTTTACATTTAATATATAATCAGATGAATACACCAGATGTGGATCTCAGTTATTTTCCATGCTACCAGGATAGGCTAACAGAAGAGAATAAAACCCACTCACAGCAGAAGACTTTCCTGAAACAAAGCCCACATTACCCACTTCGAGGGTAAATCAGAATCAACTCCTGCACTCGCTTGCCCATTCGTAGATGAGTTGCTCTTTTTAAGTGAGGCTATGGGCAGGCTCTTCATGCATTCTGGGTAAGGACCACTGCCAGAGCTGAGCATCCCGGCCAGTGGTGTCCTTTCTGCCATCTCCCTTTCCTTTTCCTCACGGTTTGTTTTTATGAAGTCTAAGCCATCTTTTCTCCTCCGGCTAAATCACAGCTTCTTAAACCCCAGGTCGCAGGTGACTAAGTGGATTTCAAAGACACACGGCAACGGTAGACGGCCAACACTAATGGCCGGTCAAGTAGGGAAGGGCTCCGGTGCTTCTGGATGGGCCCCTGTGTGGGGCCATGCAGGTTCTGAATGCACACATGCGCTCCGTGCACCTGTGCATGCCCTTAGCCCATGCATTATCAACCAACTGTGCTTGAAATGCCTCTGCTTGGATTAGGGACCTTTGTGTGTGTGTGTGAGTTGTAGGGGTTTTCTGTGCATACAACTATTCCTGCTCTTATAGAAATATAGTGGTAAGCCAGGCATGGCGGCATGCGGGCATAGACCCAGCACTTGGGAGGTAGGGCCAGGAAGATCAGAAGTTCAAAGCCAGCCTTGGCTATAGAGCGAGTGTGAGGCCAGATTGGGCTACTCAAGACCTTGTTTCAGATTATCTGAGCAATAATAATAATAGTTTATTAAGTAGTGGCTTAATTGTGGGTAATGAAGTCTTAACATTTTCCTTACATTGCTCCTTAGCATCTAAGTGACAAATTAGCATATTTAGGGGCGGTACTGTGTTAAAATGTTTGATTTAGAAATTGATGTTTGAGTTACCCCTTGAGTTTCCTAAGACTTACTAAGTGAAATATGGCTTGGCACAAAGTTTCTAGAACTGCAATTTTACACTACATACTTAGGTGAATTAGCGTCCTTCAATATTGACAACAATCAAATAAAAAACATAGGCAAACACTGAAGTGGTACATCAAGCACTCGGCTGATTCAAGTTTTATGTAAAACCAGATGACATCTATCTCATGAATATGCAAATTTGCCTCTTGCTCTTAATAAGTGTTAACGTGGCATCTAGACCCAACAACCGTTTTGAAATAAATTAATTGTTTACTGTCAGTAAATTTTTGTTTGTGTAGGATGTTTTTTTTGTTGTTGTTGTTGTTGTTTTGTTTTAAATAGGTCTATGTCCCTGGGTTAGCATAAAAATCTCTCAGGTGAAAAGGATCTCAAGGTGGAGAAAGTTTAAAAAGCTTTGACCTAAAAGACTTGCTCAAGAATCCAGTCTCTGCTTTCAGGAAAGGCACCCCAGACCGGCTTGTTGGTGTCTGCAGTAGGGTTGCATGGAGAGCAGCGGCCGGGGCATCCTGGCTCCTGTCTGGCCTCAGCCTCCCAGTCAATCAAGGGGGTTTATCGGGAGTCGTGAACATGCTCATGTTTCCTCACCTGCAGTGATGACTCTGGGTCCTGACTCTGACAGATAATGCCTTGTCCATGCCCCGCCCCCTGCAGAGAAAGGCCCCAGAGCACACCTTATCCAGTGGCTCTCGAGGGGGCACGGGCATGCCTTCCGTTCTGTCAGCTTGATATCTATTATCTCAACCAATAACTGGAAACGTCTGTGCCATTCGTCTTCGGGTTAGTGTTCCTAAGCAACCTGCTATACTTCGTGTTGCTATACAGGGGGAAGCCTCCTGATGCATCACGCCACAATGGGCTTCATTTGGGCGTCTAGAAAACACAGCCTTCAATTGTAAGCCTGTGAAACGCTATACCATAATTACAGTTTCTAGGCACCTCTAATGACCCATTAAGATGGATTTGTAGAACAGGTAGACTGTATAGCAAGAAGCAGGTGAGACCAAGGCTCCAGGACTTTCTCTCCAAGGGGCAGAGACCCACTGGACAAAATCTACCATAGAGAAAAAAAATCATAGAGGTAGACGAGATGGTATCATTGAGCACCATCACCACGGGGAAGCTCAATCCGGAAACATTTACATTTCCTAGACTAAATCACCGGGTGAGTAGAGGACAAGTGGTATTCACCTTATGGGAATGCCAACTGTAAAAAAAAAATCATCAGAAAATAACTTGGCATTATCTTGTAAACTGACGGCCACTTATTACATTGGTCCCGGCAAACTGAACATCTAGTGACTAGATTCTAGTCATTTATTCTAGAGAATACAACTTTGTGCTCCAGGAAGCAGGTATAGGAAGCCCTGTTTATGATGTCCTCAAAGCGGGGCTGGAGAGATGGCTCAGTGGTTAAGAGTACCTGTGGCTCTTGCAGAGGACCCAGGCTAGAGTCCTCATACCCACATGGTGGCTCACAACCATCTGTGATCAGGGCACTTTCTTCCGATGCTCATGCACAGGCATGTACATGCTGGGTATAACATGCACACACGTGAAATAAAATAAACCAAAGAAGGAAATAATGTCCTCAAAGTGAAAATAACTGGAACTTTCATTTTCAGGAATATAGATACATTGCAGTACCACCACACGATGGGGGCGTCATGCATAAATTACCTAGAGTGGTTAACATCAACGCGGATCAACTTAGAAATGTAAATGTAATTACAAGTTTGTAATCCCAGAACTGAGAGGCAAATGCAGGAGGAATGCAGGTTCAAGGCTGCAGAGGGAGACCCTGACTAGAGAGTAGGGCGGGGAGAGACGGGGGGGGGGGGGCAAGGGGCAGAGCAAGAGAAGGTAGACTATACAGCCATGTCCTTTATCCCGTCACTGCCAATGTGACCTTGTTTGGCAATGGGATCATTGAAGACTTCGTAAAGGATCTGAGGCTGAGAGCATCCTGCATCTAGGGTGAGACCTCTAATGATTAGCGACTGAGGCAGATGATGGAGTGCTGCTACCTACCACTTGCCAGAGAATTCCAGGAGCAGCTAGCAGCAGAGAGAAGAAGGGACTCTCCCAGAAAGCTTCTGGAGGAAGCTCACTGTTGCTGACACCTTGGTTCTGGACTTTCAGCATCCAGAAGTATCAGAGAGAGAGAGAGAGAGAGAGAGAGAGAGAAAGAGAGAGAGAGAGAGAGAGAGAGAGAGAGAGACAGAGACAGAGAGAGACAGAGACAGAGAGAGACAGAGACAGAGAGAGACAGAGACAGAGAGCCCAGTGTGCTGCAATCTCTATAGCAGCCCTAAGAAGCAAGGAGCCTGGGTCTTAGGCCAAATGAACCATTTGTTGTCTGTTGTTTGAGACAGGGTCTCAAGTTCTAGCTGTCCTGGGCCTCACTATATAGACCAGGCTAGCCTAGAAATCACCAAGATCCACCTGCCCCAGCCTCCGGTGCTGAGGTAAAGGCATTTGTCACCATACCTGGCTAAGTGATCCAATTCTGAGGGTTCACTTGGTATCCAAATGTAAATATGTGTTCTGTTACATTGTTATAGTTTGCATGGGATGTGACCTCCAGCCGCTGGTGCTGTTTTGGGAGATTGCAGAACTATTTGGACAAGGGTCATCACTGACAGACAGAGCCACGGGGTGAGGCTTATGCGTTATATGTCAGGCCTGTGTTCAGCCTGAGTCTCTCTGCTCTCTGTTCTGCAGAGATGTGAGGGAAGCAGCCCTGCTGAGAGTGCTATCAGCCCAGGCTAGCCCAATTCTTACTGCCATGCCCTCCCTAACATGTCAGACAGACTGCACCATGTCCAATCATGAGATAAACTCTCAGTTCCTTTGGCTCTTCCTGCCTTGTATTTCACAACATAAAGAAAATATCACAAAACATAATAAGACAAAATTACAAGTGTAAAAACACATTTAAAAAAAAAACCTTTAAAGGCAAGGTTTCCTAAGCCTATTTCAAGCCCTGACCATAAAGAATTTCATGGTGCCAAGTCTCTTCTGGGTCCAGTGGTTGTGTCAAGCATGTTTTAGAGAGTACGATATTATTCCCCAAAGGAAACCTTGTTTTGCAGACAAGAAAACCGAGGTGAAGAATATCAAAATGTTTGCCTGAGGTCCCATAGCAAATACATGCAAAGCAGGGGCTCAAAGAAGCTTCAATGTGTAGGACCCAAACTTTTTCCACCATAACAGAGACTCCAGGTCACATTTGACTACCCTAAGCTTGTTCACCTCAAATACGACATGTCACCAGTGACCGCTCTGGCAACACAGGACGCTCAGACCTGCTTATCTGGGGCGTTAGCTTCCTTTTCACAGCTTTGTAAACATTTAAGCTCAACGTTTTCACATGAAGTACACCATTAACTAGGACTCGACCTTTCGGTGCACCCCATCACGACCAATGCAAAATGCTGTTAGTTAACCGAAGTGTGCAACACCCATCTCCCACTCCTTGATACCAACCACCGGGGCTGACACACACATAACTTCACAGGAAGAAAGCTTCTTTGTCTGGAAATGGTTGGATGAGAGGTGGGGTTCCTGAAGTCAATGGAGGGGGCAGTGGAACAGTCACATCAAAAGGAACCAACCTTGTGGGTAACCTGCAGGTCCTACATCCCAAGAGTCCCCTAGGTCCTAAGGACAGTCAGAATGGCTGGTTACACTATTTTGCTCCTCTCTTTCCTTGGTCAGAAGTATTTACAAAGGAGTGGGAAAGAGAAGGCCTGACCGTCTGATTCAACTTAGGGGCTTGTCTTCCTTCTGGGGCTCAGCTTGACGCCATGTTCCCTTCCCACCCCCTTTTTTTTCCTATGAGAAAAGACATTTGTCAGACCCTGAGGCCAAGCCAGGATGCGGGGCTTGGGGGCGGGGCCAGGCTCCTGTCACTGCAGCAGGTGCTGGTTTCCTTCCTCCCCTCCCCCACCCCCTTCAGCGATCCGAGGGATGAAATTAATTGAGAAGGAGAGGTCAGCTTCCAAAGCTGCGTCTCAGCTTCCCCATCACCAATCCTTTTGACATAAATCTAAGTGGAAGAAAAGTGGCCTGGTGTGGGAATAGGTAGGTGACTGAGGGGTGGTTCGCTGCAACCTCTCGATGACATTTTGTACAAAGCCACTGCTCAGGATAACTTGTCTTAGTTGAATGCTGACTCTCTTCAGGTTCTACCTCACCATCAACAACAAACGGTGGGTGCGCCTCACTGGTAGCTTTTGATACCTCCTGTTTACATGCAATGCTTGGGAAGGCTTCAGGTAAACAGTGTGTTCATTACTTTACATAGACACAGACCAAAGGATCCAGTGGATAGAGCGGCAGAGCCCTCACAAATCTGGGCCTAGTTCCAGACCATGAACCCCCTCTTGACATCAAGTCCCCTCTCTAATAAGTCCAAGAGCTTCAGGAAGTAGCTTTCCCAGTGTCTCACTTTCTCTTGGAAACAATGTGTCACTTCCTCTCAGAAACAATGTATCAAGAGCTTGGACACACACTCCGCAGTTGGTTGGTTCAGGAATAAATCTAGGAATGCCAGATTATCTTCACCACAAACACCGAATATTCTCCCCTACTGCTGCTACACACCAGGGTGAGGGGCGAGCACAGAGAAATGCTAACAACCCAGTACCAGGAAGGGGTCCAGCAGCCAGAGGGCCTGTCCCTCCCTGCATGGCCAGCTGGAGGATTCCCTATCTCCCCTCAAAGAGAGTTGGCTAGAGAAAAACACGTGTGGACTGGTCTAAGTCGTGCCTGCAAAGTCCTCTGTGTAAGCATGCAGATGTGTAAGCATGCAGACTTGTCTCTCTTAAACTGAGATCTGAGTCATTTGGTTCCAAAGAAAAATTCAGGCTCATCTTTAGTTAAGCTCTAAACATCTCTGGCTATAAACACAGGGTGGACAGAGAATGGAGTGGAAACTAATCCAAGTCCCATTCTGAAAGCCAGTGTGCATGTGTGCATGTGAGTGTGCGTGAGGGGGTGCATGTGCATGAGTGTGCAAGTGTGTGAGTGTGCGTGAGTATATGTGTGTGTGTGTGTGTGGGAGAACCCAGTGTGTGTGTGTGTGTGTGTGTGTGTGTGTGTGTGTGTGTGTGTGTGTGTGTTTTGCAGAGAGACTTTGAATGTAGTGTTTGGACCTACCAGCCAATACTACCTACTTACTGGGCTTGGCTTAAAGAACTAACTCTGGTATATGTGTAGCCCATTAGTCCTAAGATCTGGTCTCCAGAGGAGCCAAATCATATAGCCACTGTTTTTTGTTTTTTGGTTTTTTTTTTTTTTATTCCCCATGAGCCAGAAAGGAGGAGGAGGAGCAGGAGCAGGAGGGAAGAGGAGGAGGAAGAGGAAGAGGAAGAAGAGAAAAGAAGAAGAAGAAGAAGAAGAAGAAGAAGAAGAAGAAGAAGAAGAAGAAGAAGAAGAAGAAGAAGAAGAAGAAGTAGTGGTAGTGGTAGTGGTAGTAGTAGTAGTAGTAGTAGTAGTAGTAGTAGTAGTAGTAGTAGTAGTAGTAGTAGTAGTAGTAGTAGTTTAGAGGCACACCCAGCCTGCAGCCCATGGGCTGTACCCATGCGGGGATGGCTATGAATGCTGGCCAAGGCGAAATTGGAAGCTGACTTAAACATGGGGTTTTGCAATTCTGCTTTTGTGGTTTGGTTATGTCGTTCTCCACTTGGAACTTTGGAGAGGCTAAGGTTGTCTTGCATGGACCAAAGGTCGGGCACACCTGAAGGGCGTGGTGGAACATTCTTCTGAAACCCGTCTTCTCCCTTTCAGCAGAAGATTGCAGCTAAATTTCTGCTCCCTTAGGTTCTTACTAATGCACAGAAGTATTGTCCCCAAGAGCATCCTCCCATGGAAGAGGAGGCTGACCCATGGGAGGGACTTTTATCTTAGGTAAGACTTGGAGGGCCCCTGGGTCATTCCGAACACAACCCTGAAGCCCATCATTTCTTCTCCATGGGTCACTACAACTGTTTTCCCATCCCATTTTCTTGCCTCAGGTCTCACCTGTTCTTTGACCTTCAAACGCTACACATAGGTACTAAAATGCACGTGGTCAAGTGCTGAAATCTTCCCACGGGCTCCAGAATAAAATTCCTGCCAGATAAAATTTCGGAGCCTGCCTTCTCTCTCTGGCCCATGTTCCTTATCTGTCCTACTCATGTATTATTATTATTATTATTATTATTATTATTATTATTATTATTATTATTGTAGTAGTAGTAGTAACTTCAGGCTTTGGACTGGTCTTCCAGAGCTGGCTTTTGTGTGTTTCTAGCTAGGGTCCTGCAGGGAGAACTCCCTAGCAGATCAGGTCAGGCAAGAAAAATGCCTGCTGCAGCCCCAGCCCCAACCAGCAGATCTGAAGCAGGCCCCCTGGGTCCCCACACAGGACAGAGCAGCTGCCCCAGCCCTTCCTCCTTCAGGGCGGAGGATGAGAGGCTTGAACTACTGGCCAGGTCAAGCACAGTGAGCCTGAGGTCAGTGACTTGTGCTTCTGCTGCTCCACACAAAGGGAGTTTCTCTGCTTAATCCCCAGGGCTGCAGGGTAAACATTTAGAAAGAGAAGTTTGTCCATAGAGGGCCAGCCTTTGTCTCCTTACCCACTAAAAGATGGTCCAATGAAGGACTCTCCCTTCCACGGGGAGCAGGAAACAGCCATAGCCAGACCGATACAGCCGCCTACATAATGGAAGCGACCCAGCATTGTGAAGGGCTGAACCAACAGCCAGAGCGAGGCAGCCCACGCAGGGGTGAGGCAGCCCACGCAGGGAGCCCTGCGCACGGCCCGTGAAGCTCTCTGTTCAGCTCTCATACAAGGGCTGGGAATTGTGCCCAGAACAATTTCCATGCCTTTATTTCTAAAAGCAAATATCCCCCAGGCTCCTGAGGACAGAGAGGGCTCTGTGCCCAGCTCCAGTTCTTGCCCAGCCCCCATCTCTCAAGCCTGCTTGTCTCTTTCCAGTGAGACTGTCTCCTAAACAAGGGCAGGGCCCTTCCCTCACTGCCGGCCACCAACTCTTCTTGCCCCGAGTGCACACCAAGGCCATTCGGATCTGCTTCTCTCTTCTAAGCTTGGTAGGAGACAAGCTCTCTTCAGAGACATGAAGATTTTCTACTTGGGAGGCTGGGGCACCATGATCCCAGCTCTTAAAAATAAAAGAGGAGTCATGGACTGGTGGTTCAGTGGTTAGGAGCATCCATGCTGCTCTTGCAGAGGACCTGGGTTCAGGTTCCAGCCACCATGTTGGCTGCTCACAACTATCTGGGACTCCAGTTCTCGAGGGTTTGACATCTTCCAGCTCGCTTGGGCACCTGGCACACATGGTATATGTATACATTCATACATACATACATACATACATACATACATACATACATACATACATATGTCATATCATACATACATGCATGCAAGCAAAACATGCATGCACATAAAATAAATGTCTTTAGAATATAAAATTGGCACATAGAAAGACTTGTTTGAGAAACTGTGAATTATGTTTCTCCTCCCTACAGTCACCGGAAAGAAGAGATTCTTCCCGTTCTGTTCTTCCCAGCCTCCCTCTTGGTAAAGGCCAGTGCTGACCAGTGAGGGTCAGAGGGAGCAGAAAGGGTAGCAGATCCCATATCCTGAGAGGCCAGTCAGCCAAAGTGAGTCACCTCTCCAAGCAAGTTCTGGCTGACCTTGACTCACGAAGAGGAGTGCCAGGGAGTGCCCATACCTCTCGTGTCTCCCTTTGGACCTCCAGGTAGCAACGGTTCCATCTGGAAAGAAGCAAGCCTGAGTCCAAAGCAATTTCTGTTGTAAACATTCAGCGGACGGACACCTCTCAGCACCCCAGGCTACTTTGTCTTCTGTTGTGTGCAGGTTGATTTTGGTTTTGGTAGCCCAAGTTCTGTTTGTGGTTGGATCTTTCTGTTTGTTTTTACTTTGTCCTTTACTTTTTTGGATAAGGTCTCATGTAGCCCAGACTGGCCTAGAACTTCTTCAGGAGCTAAGGCTGGCCTTGAACTCCTAAGTCTCTCCAGACTCCAGGCCATCGCTGACTGCGTCAGATATAACCAACAGTCCTCTGCATCAGGAGCATAGAGGACATTTGACTGTACCTCCCAAGTGCTGGGTCTCAGCAGACCCAGCTTATTTTGAGAAAGGATCTCACTGAACAGCCCTTTGTAACCTCCAGCTCATGATTTTGATTTCCCTCCCTCCACTGTGCTGTTTCCTGCTACGTATACCTGGCCTTAGAAGTTTGATAAAGTTTCTAATTTGATAAAGCAAGGCCACCTAACAGAATAGCATCTGAGGGCCATCTGACAGCCTGAAGACCTGTATCCCAGAACAGAGACACAGGGGCTTCCAGAGCTGCTGTGCCAGTTTTATTCCTACTCCAGAACTCGCGCTTCTTAGCTCTCTGGAACACTTGAGTGGTTCTCCAGCCCAGTCAGTGTCCAGTTTGTCTACTTTGGAGAAATCGCCACTAGCTGGAGCACGGAGGGGCCACCTGATGACTTCCTCTTAACTCCACGGCCTCCTGAAGTGGCCCTACTCTGGGCCACTTCACAGCATCTTATTTCACAAGTATTTGGTGGTCGTAGGCTTCCCCAAGCACCCAGGAGCAGAGGGCACTTCCGAGGGCCTTCCCTGGGTTCCTCTTGGCTGCCTCGCTGACAAGTTAGGAAATGACTTGTTAGGGTTCCATCCATCTTTTCCCTGGTCTGTTGCCTGCCCCCTCTCCCTGCCGTTGACCCTAACTATGCTGTCCCTGCCTCAGTTAAGTGGTCCCTAATTGCCAGGACCAAAGTCCCGGGAGGCACCTGGCCGCTGGCATGCTCACCTGCAGCGCTCTAAACTCTGGGTGGGCGGTGGACAGCGAAGCAGCCCCCACCCAGATGCAGGAGAGGCGGGAGGCCCAGCTTCCCACCTGTCAATCAATGCCAGCAGCTGCGCTCTGCGTAGCCGCTGCGCGCTGCTCCTCAGAGGGAGATAAACATCATCGGGAAATCCAATCCAGCGCGGCTTCAGAGATAAACAGATGTGCGGGGCGCCACAGCTCAGGAGATAACGCCCCCACCCCGCCCCACGAGCCCGCCCAGCCTGCACCTGCCCCAGGCGACCGGGATGAGCCTCTTGGGAGACAGGCTGCGTCCCTCTAACACTCAATGGGTCTCAAGAGCTGCTTGTGGAGTTGGGGTTAGAGCAAAAAGAAGCTGAATTTGTAACAAACTCAGTAGACTGCACAGGGACATTGGCATGAACTGCCAGGGTTCGAATCCTGGCTCTGCACTGTTGGTCAGACAACAGCAACACAAGGCGGAATGTTTATCGCCGGGCCATGACTACTCAAAACCCCCTCTCTGGGCAGTTAAATCTGGACTGGTGTTAAGATGTACCACTTGCTCTTTGTCTGGGTTTGGTCTAGAGAAAACTGAGAGATAGTTAGATAAAACTTTGAGGATGACAAAACACCGGAAAGTGAAATCTTTTTGGGAGAGAGAGGCAGATAGAAGAAAGTTGGGTATGAGGGTTAACATCTGCAAAGGATTCTTCCCTGCTCAGAATATACCTCCCAGAGTGTTTCATTTTCCCCCTGACCCTGAGAAACACTTCTGAAGTAGTGAAAAGGGACCTTGGTAAAGTTTATAGAAGCCCGGGACTCTCCCTAAAGCCTAAAGACCCCTTCATTGGTGAGACCTTCGTGTTTTCCCTAGCCCCTCCGAACTGAACGGACTTTTTGCTTAAGTATGAAGAGTCGATGCATCTCCGGGACTGTGACGTGAGGTGTTGCCAGATTCCTGTCCCCGAGGCCGGAAGCTTTCTTGCATGAGGCCAACTAGAAAGAAAGGCCGGGGGTTTAAGCTGGAAATGATGACCACTGGGCCACACTCGGGGCACACCAGCTGAATCTCCATCTGTTCCGTTCTCCCCCTTCTCCCCCCCCCTCCCCCCTTCTCTTTCTCCCTCCCTCCCTCCCTCTCCCTCTCTCTCATCTCTGCTCTGAAGCCCAGAGGTTTCCCGGTCGCCTTCCATAGGATCATGACGTGCGTCTCCTCCTAAACCAGAATTCTCCGCTGGTCAGGTTAGAAGATGCCTGACCCTAAACAGAAGCTATCCCTGGATCTACTAAGGAAACTAATCGAGTCTCCGAACCTCCCCAAGTGGCACAGCAGGGAGCCCTCTGGCTCGCTCTCCTCGAGGAAAGGAGCGCACGCGGGGCGCAGTGACATCCGTTGCGCACCCCAACTGCAAGTTTACTACTCCTGGTTCTTTTTTTTGTTGTTTTTTTTTCTTTTTTTCGGAGCTGGGGATCGAACCCAGGGCCTTGCGCTTCCTAGGCAAGCGCTCTACCACTGAGCTAAATCCCCAACCCACTACTCCTGGTTCTTGCAGAAGTGTGATCCCACTTTGTTCCGGTATGGCGGGAGCTCGCCCTTTCGCGCTAGCGTGATCATTACGCTAGCTAGGCCTTCGTGGACCTGAAAAGATCCGAGGCCTCTCGGGACGCCTCCCACTGCACCAGTCGCACCACGGTCTCCGCCAGGCCGGAGGTGTGGCGTCCCCAGAGACACTGCACCCTCCGGCCGGTCCTCAACACGCCGGAGCTGAGGTCCTTGGCACAAGCCGTTGAACTACGGCCGCCCCCCTAGTTCCTGCAGTCTCCGGCTCTGTCTACCCCCACCCTCTTCCAGCCGCAGTGAAAAAATGCGTGCGGACCTTTCCCAGTACTCTGAGGACGTTGGACTGGGAATAAAGTGCTATTGAGGCCGGAAGAGGCCGCCTCTGTCTGCAATGCTTTGTGCGGTGTTTGCGAAGACATTTGCATCTGTTTGCGCTTGGGTAAACGGCGCTAATAGCTCGGCTGGCCGCAGAAAGCCAGAAGATTGTTCGGTGCCTCCCTCCCCCTCCGGGCTCTGGCCCGGACGCTGGCCGATTTGTGCGGCGAGCCACCGGTGCTCAGCCCAGGACTGCCAACCCCGTCCGGTTCAAAGATTGGGCGCCCTCGCTCTCGGCCCACTTTTAAACAATTGCCTTTAACAATGCAATTTTAAGCAGAAAATCGTCTAACTAGATTAAGCCTACATGGCACTTTAAAACAAAACAAAACAAAAAACAGGGGTTTAGACGAATCCGGGTCCAGAGTTGTGCGGTGCTTAACAGGATAGAAAGTGTGAAATGCATGCAGAGGTGGAACGACCGGCAGGTGCCAGGCCTTCCTCCGGCCGACCGTGGCTGGACAGCTCGCCTCGCCCCAGTCCCGAGGCTGCGCACCGGACGCAGCTCCCTAGGGAGCAAGCGTGTAGGGCTGGGGGCCCGTTCCAGCGAACCCCGACTTGCTCCACTCGCCCGGCCTGCAGGCTGAGCTCTCCTGGCGTTGCAGCATCCTGCCCACCCCTAATGGGGAGGCACAGGGCAAGGCTAGTGAAGACGGAACGCCCTCTCCACTCGCGAGACTGAGCAGACAGGCTCTTTTAATGGGATCGAAATCAAAGTCAGGCCTTAGAAAGCTCCATTGCTATGGTAGCAAAGTTCTCCTGAAAGCGACAAAGCCCGGAGTCGCCCCCACCCCTTCCCCGGCCTTGCCCTCAGTCCCCTCCCCACCTCCACCCCCACCCTGCGCTGCCTGGAGCCACACTCGGAGCGCGCTCGGACGGGTTAATCACTGCAAAAACAAAGACATGAAAGGCTCTCCAATTGGAGAGCCCTCCACTGCCTCCGCCCGGGCCAGGGGGAGGGGAGCACCGCACTCGTGGAGTTTCCCCACCCAGTCCGAGAAAGCGCTGCGGCCCTCAGTCCAGTGGGAGTCCCATCCCACCATCCCCAGGCGACGCCGCCCACACAATCTGGCACCTCCCGGAGGACTGCTGGAGGTCGGCCGAGGGGGATAGAGGGGATCAGGCGGTCTCCCAACCCAACCCCACCCACCGCCACAACCCCACAACAGAAACACAAAGCCCCAGGATTTTTCTTGGACGCTTTATGGAAATGTTTGAAACTGAGAAAAAAAATTTTCTACAAACTTTTTAAAAAAAGCCCACAAATTCAAATTAATCGACGTTTAAAGAAATAATTGTAGCGTAAGACTGTAATAGTCTATTCCCACCTACTTCTAGAGCGCTAGATAATTCAATGTAATGTGGGATCTAGAATATATGTGCATACACATATTTAATATGATGTGGGACCTAAAGACTTAAATTACCATAAAGGTTTTCTTTATTCCTCTCCTTAGAATACAGGGGTCCCCTTGCCAAGCCCTCTGAGGAAGACCAGCAGGGTCCTCAGGCCTGGGAGACTTTGACGGAGCAGAGTAGGGGCTTGTCAGTTTACAGACCATGAAGGGCCTCTCCCCTTAATTTCTCTCCCTTCAGGGAGAATGCAGCAATAACAGGAGAGGTGCAGCCAGGCCTGTCTGGGGAGGACCCAGGAGTATACCAGAAGTCTGAGGAGACTTTAACCAAGCATGGGGGAGACTGTTGGCTTCTGGTCTTTGAGTCTGAGGACAACCTGACCAGTTCACAGGGCAATTAGAGATTGCTTTTTTTATTTTAAGCCGTAGGGTCAGAACTATTCCAGTACCCAGAGTTACCTAAATCCAAGGTAGGCATTATCTGAGCCATTCTTTTTCTTATTGTTACTCTCTATGTCAAACAGAACCCCCACCCCACCCCTCTGTGCCTCCACTTCTCTTGCAAAACTTTTCCAAGAGCTCCTGATTCAGAGTTTAAAGTCTTTGCAGGCAGGGTGGTGCACATCTTTAATCCCAGCACTCACAGGCAGAAGCAGGCAGAGCTCTGAATTCCCAAGGCTAGCCTGCTCTACAGTGAGTCCCAGGACAGAGAAACCCTGTCTCGAAAACCAAAGCCTTCACCCACAAATGACCTTGAGTCATGAGGCCTGTGTTCAAGGGTCTCAGAGTCTAAGACCCTAAATTATTCCCATGGTCAAGAATAAGGAGCAGACAGTGGGGCTGAAGGGCAGCTCAGCAGTTAAGAGCTGGCTTTGGTCTTACAGAGGACCCTGTTCTGGCTTCAGCACTGGTATGGTGGCTCACAACCCTCTTGTGCCCATTCACATATGCAGGCAAAAATAAACACATAAAAGTAACTGTTTTAAATTAAAGAATACAGGGCTGGAGAGATGGCTCAGCGGTTAGAGCACTGACTGTTCTCCCAGAGGTCCCGAGTTCAATTCCCAGCAACCACATGGTGGCTCACAACCATCTGTAATGGGATCCAATGCCCTCTTCTGGTGTGTCTGAGGACAGCTACAGTGTGCTCCTATAAATGATAAATAAGTAAATCTGTTTACAAAAGATTATTGGTTAATTCTTTTCCTCTGAGGCCTGGTATCCTAGCATGATATTAAGGCCTCCCTGAAAAGCTCTGAGAGCTCTAAGTAGAAGGGAGATACAGGCAAGAAAGCTCCATTCCTGGCCTGGCTGATTCCTATCGGGTATCTAGGCCTGGATGTGCTTGAATCAGGTACTGGCGTCAGCTTTATTTCCCAGCAGGGACGATGGCACAAAGACAGACCAAGACAGGATAAGACAGCTTTGTCATGGTGGTGGAATCCAAACTGGAGCCTTCAGGATGACCCAAGGGAAAACAGAGACAAGGTCCCCAGAGACAGCAGCACATCCAGGCGGAGATTCCTCTCCTCTTCCCACTAGCTTCTGGGGGCAGGGGGGGGGGGGACGGGACAGCCACTTACCTTGTAGCCTCAAGGATCCCTGCTGTGAGAGACGGATATAAGCCCCGCCCCTTCCACTTAGTCTCAGATCCTCTCAAAGGAGATTGTCCCACTGTTGTCCCACTGGGCTAAGACCTAGGCCTCTCTGCTCAGGGTCCATGTGCAGACCAAGTAATAGCTCCCTCTACCTCTAAGGTCTGCCTTTCTTTGTGTGTCTCTCCTCTTCTTTCTCCTACACAAAACACGGGGGTGGACCTCTCAGCTTTTGGGCCCAGGCACAAGATCATTTTAAGACTCTGATTCCAAGATTGGATGGAAGACCAGACCTGCCGCCAAGCCTGGGGTGGGAGTACCCTGCTCTAAGGGACTATTGATAGGGTCAAATGCTACAAACGATAAGCTCTGTCTTTGAGGGGGAAACAGTCCGTGACTACCAGAGCTCTCAGTAGAACCCTCACCCCCTCCAGGACTGGGAGAATGTCGCAGAGACTTCTCCTCAGCCAGCAAGAACCACAGTTAGTGCTTCTCCTTGCTGTTTGCATGGAGTCTGTCGAGCTTTTCTTTTGGGGAACAGGAGTTCACGCTATAGTGCAGGCCAGCCTGGAATCTACTATGGAGCACAGGATTCCTCAACTCATGGCCATCCTCCTGCTGAGAAGGTTGATCTCATCGACACATCAGTATAAGTCCAGCATACAGGAGGGCCAGCAACGGGCACGGGGAAGCTAAAGCAACCAGCGCGAATAAATGAATAAATGAATCAGGCAATTCAGCCTGGGATTGCTTCTCATTCCTCCTGATTCTAGAACCCCAGGGAGTCCTTGGTCACAGCAGTGGGGACGTCTGGTGCCCTTCCCTCTGGCCAGCTGCCTCCCTCTAACTTGCTTAGACAAGAGAAGACAACCTTCTAGTCTCCGGACTTAACCCGAGCACCCGGGAGTGGTGCCTGAAGGTCTCCCTGCGTGAGAACAGAGAGCCCCGAAGATGGAGGGAGGATGTATGAATAATTTGTCACCCAATGTCTTTTTCCACCAGCCCTTGTTCCTAGGATGCTCATCAAGGTGCCCACGGGTTTTGTGCCCATTCTGTGCAAGCTGTGCAGCTGGCTACTGTGGGGAAGACAGCATCCTGATTGGCTCCTGTTAACCCTTCCATTGGCCTAAGGCAGGGAGGCAGAAGAAGGCCCTGTCCTCTGCCTTAGTTTGCCTTCTATTGCTGTGGTAAAGACATGGCCAAAAGCATGAGGGAGAGAGTTTGTTGTATCTCCCAGTCCTTCACTGAGAGAAGCCAAGGCAGGAACCTGGAGGCAGGAACTGAAGCAGGGGTCATTGGAGGAATGCTTCTGTGGCCCACTAGCTTGTATACACACACACACACACACACACACACACACACATACACACACATATACATACATACACATATACACACAGACACACATACATGCACACAGACACACATACACACATACACGCACACATACACACACATACACACACATATATACACATGTACATATACACACATACACACATACACACACAGACACACAAATACACATACACACAGACACACACAGACACATACACATATACACACACTTACATACACAAATACACGCACACATACACACACATACACATACACACATATACATACACACACACATACACACATACATATACACACACATACACACATACACACATACACACATACACACATACACATACACACATATACATACACACATACATACACACACATACACACATACATACACTCACATACACACATACACACACACACTAGGACTACCTACTCAGGGTGCTAGGCTCTTCCTCATCAATCTTTAATCAAGAAAATGCTCCCACAGATGTGTCTACAGGCCAATCTAATGGCATTTCCTCAGATGAGAGTCCTTCCTCCCAAATGATTCCAGCCTTTGTCTAGTTGACAAAAAGCTAGCCAGTGTACACTCCAGTTCCCGCTGGGAGCCACTATCTATGTGTTAACCTTGACCGAACATAATGAACCAGGCATCTCAGAGCCAATCATCCAACACTGTAGCTTCTCTGGAAGGAGAGAGGAAAGTGAAGGTAAGGCTAAGCGTGGGGAACACGTCCCTCCACGGCCCCTAGCCACAGACCGGCAGGATCTATCCTGATCACCTGTGTCTTCCCAGGAAAAAGATCTGACAGGCCCCTTCAGGCATCCTACAGTGGGGAGGGAGGGGATCCTTCTCTGTGGTCTATCTGAACACTTCTCTCACTGCCCAAGAGCAGAAGTGCATGGGAGGACTCTGACTGAATAAAGCAAGAGTCACATGCCCCTAGTCACCCCAAGCTTGTTGAAAACAAGAAGGAAGTGCAGCTCTGAGAGGCCATGAGTGGCTTCAAACCAGAGCTGGCATTAAAGCCATTAAAGGGAGAAGCTAGGGTACAAGCCTCCATGCCAGGAGGACAGTACATCCCTGGTAAATGGCTGACCACCACGGCTTGTGGGTGCTCTCTCGAGATAACTTTCAGGATGGAGCTTATGAGATATTTGTCTTGGGGCCCGACAGGTGACCTTCAGAGGTGAAGGCTTAACCCCTCTTAACCCTTGACCTCTCACCATTGCTCCTCTCCCGGCTGCTTCTCTAGGTAAAGTAAGTGTACAAATCCTATCTTATTCTGCCCAGAAGCCACCTTGGCCAAGAGGCCCAGGAGAGCTCCCCCACACTGATGGATGGCTCTTGCTCAGAAAAGAGTCACCGTCACCTCAAGTAGGACAACTGCTGCAGGAAGGACAACCAGGACCAGGCTCCGGCTTCGACAAAGGAGTCCTCTTCTAGCATTCACTGGACCCAAGCCATTGACTGCTGATGTGCAAACCATTCCCCAGACCAGGAAAAAATCATGCCCAGCCTCACATCCCACCACCGCACGCACACTGCGCGGGGAGCAGGGCGGGGATATGGGGGACTGGGGAGGGCAGCCTCCTGCAGCAGCAGCTCAAAGCCAGTGAGCAGGCTCTCAGAGCTGGGGACTTCCCTACTTGAAAGAACGTCAGCTCTCAAGTGCAGAGTGGGGCCGCTGTTTCAATGGCCCCCTTGTTATGCTAATAAAAGAGTCTTCTCTGCTCGACTCTAAAAGTCCTCCCCATGCCTAGGCATGCAAGTGTGTAAGGTCCTTGTGCCTGTGTATGCAAGCACGGAAGGGTCAACAGGGATCTTGGAAACAGAAGGCTTGGGTTCCTGGGCTTCGGAGGAGACACGCTCAGGGGCAGGGAGAATGTGTTCTGACCTCTTGCTGACTTAGATGTCCTCTCAAGGGGCACCTACCCTTTCAGAAGGACCCCCAGACTAGGGCTGCCAGGCAGGCAAGCATCTCTCCCATTTTACAAGATGCGTATCACCAGAGAGGCATCTCAGACCTCAGTGAATGAAACAAGCTCTTCGAGTCAGACTCTAGAAACCAACTTCACTTTTTTTTCTTGGTCCAATGGTAAGAATTGGGGAGACCGTTGTGGGGAGCACTTGGCACAAGGCCTGCTACATAGCAAAGGACCTCTTTGCAGAAGCCTCTCACAGCTCAGAACACAGAGGTTGTGGGGGGAGTGGGCTTAGAACGGTGATCCTGGGGACCCCCTGAATGCAAAGCCAGCTGATGCCAAGTGACCTTACGTGGATAGGAGTCTAATGTAGGCTGCCTCCTGTGAGTCAATCCTGGCGTTCTCCACCTGAGCCAGGGCCCCACAAATACAGCTCCCTGGAGGCTTTAACATGCACGGCAGACCCCTCATGTCCTTCAGTGACTCGGTTCTCAATGCTTCAGTCTCATCTGTCCAAGGGGACATGACCACACATACATCAGGAAGCTCTGCCCAGTGCCAGGCTCAGTTTGCTCAACCTTGGCTGACACTCATCCTTCCTTGTCGCTGTCTGTCCAGCCTGCTGAGAATCCTGGGGGAGGTGACCCTAAAAGGGCAGGCCCCCCCAAGGAGTGCAGAGAATTGGGACCCCTCTGGCATCCTCCTAGAAGAGAAGACCATTGAAAAAGGTCTTTCCTCCCCCAGTGTTCTCCCACCTCACGTCTACCCTCCCACCCCAAGCCCCTTAACTGTCTTCTCACAGGACTACGGGCGTGATAACGGTTCCTCTCTTAGTAACGACACTCAGTGAGAAGACTAAGAAGAGACGTCTGTCAGCTGGGCATCACCTGTGCCCCCTGACTCTTTACCTTTGGGCCCACACAGGGGCAGGATGATTTCACAGAGCTAAAAGATGGCTGTTGCCTTGGGGAAGAGAAAGCTCTCAAGAGCAGGCCCCTGATCTTAAAGGGGAATAATAGGATTTTCTGGGATTCACACTGATCCCCCAAAGGAGAAAGGCCTCTGTTTGCCTTTTTTTTTAAGCCACCAAACAAGGAACTAAAACCTCTTTCAGCCCTGAGTCCTTTCTGAAGTCCTCATTATCCCCCAGGGGCACCGGGAGAACAGACCTGGTGCCTGTCCCACCACGCTGAGAGCTTTTCCTGGAAAACCAGGGACCCACATGCCACCAGACCACGGGCATTGGCAGTTGGTCCTCACTCAGTTCCTAGCTGGTCCGAGAGACCTGTGCTCCTCACCTGCCTAAAGATGTGCTCCCCCCCCAGGCTAGATTCTGAGGGTGACAACAGCAGTCACCGTGGACAGTCCCTCCCCCGCTGACCCCAGCTCTGGAGATCTGGGGATTGGGTGGCAAAATCAGGCCTGGCCCTGAAGCACTGGCCACACCTCCAGGTTCCAAGTGACAGCAGTGACCTTTAGCTGTCCCTACCTGAGCTGTCCTATTCCAGCTGTCGCCCATCACTGTCGCACCTTCAAAACCTCACAGCTGGCCTGGTCCTACACCCATCTAAGCTTAGGCCTAGACTTCTGTCCAGCCCTGTTACCATTGCTCTCTCTACCCATCTCCCTCCACTGCCCTCTCTTCCCATCCTCAGCCCAGCAAACAGAGAGGCTTCTCTTTCCCCTCCCTTCCTACTCCTCTATGATTTCAGATTTCACCCCCTAACAGGTCAGGGACTCCCCGCTGCCCCTGAGGGTGTGACTCACCCATTCCCCCATGAGTCAGCTGGCAGCAACTCCTTGTGCACATGACAAGCAGACGCTCACGTGAGCGCACACACGTTTGCGCCCGTATGCGCACACACTTGCAGGCATGTTCTGGACCGCAGCCTTTTGTCTGCTTATGTTCCCTCAGCCCGGTCTTTCCCTCCTCTGTGAACTACCCTCTCCGATCCATTTTTTTTTTTTTAAAAAAATGTTTATATTTATTTATTTTATGTCTGTGAATGTTTTGCCTACCGGTTTGTATGTGCCCCCAAGAAGGTCAAAAAGAGGATGCCAAGTACCCCGGAACTGTAGTTATGGATAGCTGTGAGCCATCATGTGGGGTGCTAAGAACTGAACCTGGGACTTCTGCAAGAGCAACAAGTGCTCTTAACCTCTGAGCCATCTCTCAAGGCCCCGTATCCTCCTCTTCTTCCTCCTCTTCCTCCTCCTCCTCTTCCTCCTCTTTTTGAGATGTATTCATTTTATTTTATGGGCAACTGTTTTGCCTGAATATATGTATGTGCACAACGTGCCTGGCCGGCGCCTTGGAAGGTCAGACAGTGGGTCCCCTGGGACTGGAGTTAAGAATGCCTGTGAACCACTGTGTGGGAGCTGGGAAGCAAATCCAGGTTTTCTGCAAGAGCAACAAGTGTTTCTTGAACCATTGAACCACCTCTACGGCCTCCCCCATCTATCTTGCAAGGTATCTAGGGGCGTTGCATGCCTTTAATCTCAGGAGGTAAAGGCAGACAGATCTTTGTGAGTTTTGAGGCCAACCTGGTTTGCAAAGCGAGTTCCAGGGTCAGCCACAGTGGCACAGTGAGACCCTGTCTCAAATCAAACAAACGAGAGTAACCCCCCTAGGCCCCCCCATGAAACCACTACCACCATTAACAGCACTGCTAGGATGCTGTGTCCTTCAGGAGAGTCCCCGGTTACCGCCACCACCTTATGTTAGTGTGTTCCATGTTCCATGGTGTGTTAGTGTGTTCTGGGTTCCATGGTGTGTTAGTGTGTTCTGTGTTCCATGGTGTGTTAGTGTGTTCCGTGTTCCATGGTGTGTTAGTGTGTTCCATGTTCCATGGTGTGTTAGTGTGTTCCATGTTCCATGGTGTTAACACACCATGTGTTCCATGTTCTGTGGGTGTTAGCGTGTTCTGTGTTCCATGGTGTGTTAGTGTGTTCCATGTTCCATGGTGTGTTAGCGTGTTCTGTGTTCCATGGTGTGTTAGTGTGTTCCATGTTCCATGGTGTGTTAGTGTGCTCCATGTTCCATGGTGTGTTAGTGTGTTCCATGTTCTGTGGGTGTTAGCGTGTTCTGTGTTCCATGGTGTGTTAGTGTGTTCCATGTTCCATGGTGTGTTAGTGTGTTCCGTGTTCCGTGGGTGCAGGAGAGGCTACTGGCTGTCTCTTCTCTAACAGCAACAGAATTTCTAGCTGGGTAAATTGTCAGGAGAAGAACCACATTACAGATGGTTGTGAGCCACCATGTGGTTGCTGGGGACTGAACTCAGGACCTCTGGAAGACTAGGAATGTACTCTTCAGTACTGTTAACCACTGAGTCATTTCTTTAGCCCTGAGACTATGTTTCCTATGTTAAGAAATCCCGAAGAAAACGATCAAACTTTACCTTTTGCAAACAACACTTCCTTGGGGATTTTTTTTCCTCTCCAAATAGTGTATTCTCTCTGTTACCCCTGGTATAACTCTATAATTGTGCCTATCACATTGGTCATGTTACTCTTAATGGGTCTGTCTGTCTGGGAGACTGAGAACTGCCTGAGGGCTTGTCCAAGTCAGCTCTGTATCCAGAGAGTCTTGAGCAGGGTAAGCATTTAATTATGGGCGGAGGAATTAGGGATGAATGGCGATTTTAATAGGTGGATGTGAGACTGATGTATGGATGAGTTCTTAGACATTAAAGTTCGAGCTAGGATCTGCTGGTCTTGCTTTCTGGCATGCGTAGACACTATCTCTGGTACCTTCCAACACAAATAGCATCCCTTGCCTCAAACCACACCCCACATCTCCCCATCCCCGCCACACACACTACCTAGCTCATTCCATCAGGGCTGTGGGGCTTGGGTCACTCAAAGGTAGAGTTGGCTCTCCCAGTATAACATGTGTTTGTCGCAGATGCCACAAGTGACAGCTCAGCCTCCTGGTGACATCTGAAGGCCACGTGGAAGTACTAAGAAGGACATAGAAACCGTCATGATGTGAGGTTAACGTTCAACCAAGGAAAGACAGAGCCAGATGGAACATTCTTCTCTCCTCCAGACTGTGAAGTTCTCACGGCCTCTGCTAAAGCCTTACAGAGTGAGTGACTGACCATGCAGGGCACTTATAACATTCTCCTGATATCCATTCTCTCCCCATCCACTCTTCCCCCTTTCTCCTGTCTTCCCGGGATAGGATGCTCCGTACAATATTAGCACTTCTGTTTCTGTATCTCTCTTTTCTAAGATCCTGCTTGGTAGGTAAGAAGTCTCCTGTGGTCAGGACACAAATGGAAACTGTGCTAACTTTCACACTAAATCAGAAGCCAGAAACAGACAGGGTTAACAAAACCACTGTAGTTGTTCCTGTTTGACGTAATGTGCTGAGCTCACACTGAGGCCTGGAAGTTGGATTCTTTAGATGGGTGAGCGCAGGCATGTAGCTTTGTCTCTCTATGCCTGTTGGCTCACTTGTGGCTTCATATAGGTGATTACCAAGCGTACAGCGCAAGTTTGACCAGCATTAGTCATTGTCATCACTGTGAGAAGGCATCTCAGGAGAAGAGCCTGAACACCTTTCAAAATGGGCTCCGCTGCCTCTGCACTTTAGTGGTCAGCAAGTAAAGTGTTAACCAGATTGCCTCTCGATAAACCAAGAAGCAACATTTAAATAAACAAAGACACAATCCCAGTCATACATCCCTGGAAACCCCTGTGTGGTGTTGTTCCCAGGGTTATTTTAGCCACTCAAGCAAATGTGCAAGTCAGGGGACAGAAGGACCTCAGTGGCTTCCATGGTACACAGGTGTTGGTAGATATCTGAATATACTAAAAATGAGTGCTCCCTTTAGTACACTATTTTGTTTCTAAAAAGATATCCTAAGGTGTGCCCTCACACATGCAAACTGAGTGTGTAAGTGATACCCCCTCTGGCCTTGGGCCTTTGATTCCATTCTAAGATCTTTGGGGTAATCAGAGAGAAATCTGTACTTTCTCTTTGCTGAGGCTGTTTGTTTGAGAGAATATGAATGTGGACTTGATTTATACACATTCTTTGTTCAAAATGAAGAACAGAGAAGACAAAAAGCTAACAAACAAAGATGGAGGGAGGAAGGGAGGGAAGGAGGGAAGGAAGGAAGAAAGGAAGGGACTGAAGCCATAGCTGGGAAATGTAAGTTCTATCTAGGGAAGGGAGCTTTTAAAGCCACAGTCCAACAGAGTAGATACTAGACTAAGCTGATGTGCCCAGCCCATGACACAAGTGCAGGGTGCTTGAAGTGGCTTCTCAGAAGGAGCCAAGGCATTCAGAGCAGCAAGCCCAGGAGATGGAGACCTGGGCCAGAGACCATGAAGACCCTGAAGAAGGAGAGTTGCTGAACCCTGGGTCTCTGACCAAGGCTGGCTCTGAGAACCTGTGTGGAGCAGTTCACAGGTGCCTTGATTCACGGGCAGGCAGAACAGGGACTAGAACTTAACAAACAAGAAAAATGAGACTAGAAAGAAGTCATTTACTCACTCAGTTAGTGAGAGATGAAAGCAGGCTATGACCCCTGCTCACTTCCAGAGCTTCACCAAGCCAGCTTTGCCCCAGGATGGAGCTGCAAGGGGCACATAGGACAAGGAGTTTGGGACAGAAGATAGGATTGCTTCATTCTGTGCCTCTCAAGTTCTGGCTGTCCAGCTCTGCCCTGGTGCCTGAACAGAGGCAAGGGAGGGGGCACCAGGCAGGGCTCCGAGGGGCTGATTGGTCCTCTCATGAATAGGGTGTGTGAGCAGAAGAGTCACAGGAAAGAGGTGTCTCTGATCATCAAGATGGAGCAGATGGGTCCAGAGGCTGGGTCAGTGTCTTGCAGATCCAATGGAACAGGTGTTGCCTGGTGGCTGGTGGGCAGGATGAGGCAAGTGGAGAAACTTTGGCCCTGGCCCACCTCCCTGTCACAAAGGCTGCACTCTGCCAATGACCGAACTCCCCTCCCCCACCCACCCACCACCACCACCACCTCCACCACCACCACCACCAGGACCACCACCAAGAACTCAGTGCTAATCAGCTTAGAAGGGCTCCTGAAGGGAGCTTTCCACAGCAGCAAATTAACACTTCAATTAAAAGACAGGCAAGCCAGCCCTGACATCGACTCTCTTCCACCGGGCAAAGAGTTTAATTAAGACATAGGGACACTGAGGGGGAGGAGGTGACCTTGGCAAGTCTCACCTTGAACTGACTACCTGGTCAGCCTAGTGTTTCTAGCTCAGTCTGGAATTCAAGGCCACAGAATCTTATAGAGTCTAGCCGGCCTCCAGCTCATATGTAGCTAAGGCTAGCCCTAAACTCCTGAGTCTCCTATCTCTACCATCCAAGGGCTGGGATTATAGGTGTGCGTGACCACGGGTGGCTTGGACTGTGCTCTTTTAAGACGTTCTGAAGAGTGTTGAGGACAACTGTTCAGTAGGCTCTGACAGCAATGCAGGGGTGAAGCTGACCAGAACGTCAAGCAGGGTGATGTTAGAACAGGAACTATGGGGTATGGAGGACACCACAGAAGATAAGTGCTAGGGCGGCTTCATGGATATTTTTTTTTTGTGTGTGTGTGTGTGTGTGTGTGTGTGTGTGTGTGTGTGTGTGTGTGTTTGTGCTGGGTTGAGGAGTGTGTGTGTGTATGTGTTTTTGTACTAGGTTGAAATGTGTGTGTGTGTGCAGAATTGAGATGTGTGATGTGTGTGTTTGTGCTGGGTTGAGGGGTGTGTGTGTTTGTGCTGGATTGAGATGTGTGTGCATTTGTGTCTGTGCTGGGTTGAGGTGTGTGTGTGTGTGTGTGTGTGTGTGTGTGTGTGTGCTGGGTAGAGAGGTGTGTGTGTGTTGTGTGTGTTTGTGCTGGATTTAGAGGTGTGTGTATGTTTGTGCTAGATTGAGATGTGTGTGTGCATTTGTGTCTGTGCTGGGTTGAGGTGTGTGTGTGTGTGTGTGTGTGTGTGTGTGTGTGTGTGTGGTGGGTGGAGGGGTGTTTGTGCTGAGTTGAGGTGTGTGTGTGTGTGTGTATGTGTGTGTGTGTGTGCTGGGTTGAGAGGTGTGTGTATGTTTGTACTAGATTGAGAAGCATGCATGCTTGTGTGTTTGTGTGTATGTATGTTGTGTGTGGGGGCGAGGGGTGTGTGTGTGTGTGTGTGTCAAGTGTGTGCTGGGTTGAGAGGTGTGTGTACATTTGTACTTGACTGAGAAGCATGCGTGTTTGTGTGTTTGTGTGTATGTATGTTTGTGCTGGGTTGAGAGGTGTGTGTGTGTGTGTGTGCTTGTGTGCATACATGTGTTTATTTGTTTACTGAGGATTTCAATTAAAACAAAAAGGTTGGGATAAGCTCCCTCTCCATACACAACTCTTCAGCAACAAGGAGGCATTTAGGTCTGCCAAAGAGCTTCATGCTCCCAATGTGCAGAGGTGGCCCTCAGTGAGATACATAGCTGTTCCTCCCAGTCATGGCTCCTAAAACAGCAAGGCCACACAAACTGGAAGCTGTGTTTCCCCATCCCATCAACAGACTGGTCAAAGGGTGTGGCCAGCAGCAGAGTGGTAGAATAGCAAGCCATTCCGGCCTAGGTGGGTGTAAGGTTTGGAAAAAGGGACCGCAAAAGATACCAGTTGTGGCTTGTACAAAGGTAGAACCCCTAAGCTCTATCTTAAGCCCCCACCACCATCAGAACCTGAGCTCCAAAAGCGATCAACAACCACATACCTTCCTACAACTGGGGTCCTACTGAGAAGAAAGGGAAGTGAGTCCAGGAAGAGCCCTTGCCAGCAGAGCAGGGTAGGGCTGGGTGGGGCAGCCAGAAGGCTGTCTTATCCAGTGCCAAATTCCCTAAACCTTGCAAACCAAGCCATCCCTGCCCTCTGTGCTTGGAAATCCCTTTGAGCTGGAGAGGGCACATGGGGGTCAGAGAGTGATGAGCCCTGGCCCCAGCACCGTTTGAAATCCTGGGCCGGGGGCGAGGCCTTCGAGGTGGGGTCGCCACCTCCAGGGCAGCGGCGTCCTCCGGCCGGTTGCTAGGGCCTCTCTTCCGAGGCATCAGGTTATAGGGCCGCGTGGAGCAGCCCATCTGCCGGCTCACTTCTCACTTTCCCCCCTAAGGCTGCCTGTGACCCGGCTCCCCAGGCTCTGGCCCGGGTGTAAAAGTGGCGGGGGGCCTTTATTCCCACCGAGCCCCTTCTCAGCAGCTCTGCCGGCCAAACTGCTCTTGGATTACATTTTGATGAGTTTTCAATTTAGGCTCCACAGACAAGGGAGGGGAGGGGCGGGGGCGAGGGCGGGGGCGGGGCGGGCGGAATAAATGCAACAGATGGGCCCAATTGTACTGCCTAGGCAAATGAAGGAAGACATCTGTAGCTCCCGAATACTGGTGGTCTGAAACGCAATTAGCCCTCTGTGAAAGGGGCCCCTCGCAGCCCCCTCGGCCAATCCCCTCCGAGGCACTGCTCACGTTACAATGGCCTTGACCACAATCCATTGAGCAGAAAAAGGAAAAAAGAAAAGAAAAGAAAAGAAAGAAAGATTAATCCAGGAGTTGCTGGGCGGTGGGGCTGCAAGTGGGTTGCCATGCGGTAAGGAGAGGGACTTGGATTTCTGCGTTTTCACGGGTCTCCGTCTCCTGCGTGTACCTACCCTAAGTTCTTTGGGAAGGCAACGAGAAAGGAAGTATCTGATTCTTTTCCTCTTAGTGAGGCTATGTGGTCCCACATCTCCAGTGATTCTTACTCTGCAAATGGCTCAGAAACCTCCATGTTCTACTGTCGTGTTTGGAAAATAATGAAGACACCAGTCTCCCGTAGTTGGAAGTGGTAGTTCCGTCCGACTTTAAGGACCTGGGTCCAACTGTCCTTCCTGTCTGGCTGTCAGACATCCCTAAGCCCAGAAGAGAATGATTTGGGGCTTACTGCATTCGCATGCTTCCGGCCAGTACTTCCTGGCAGATGTAGGAGGCGACCCTGCAGAACGACATGGACTGTTCACCGGAGGCCAGCGCACCTTGAAATTAATTGCTCACCTGGCTTTGTTCTCGGCCAGGCTGGGTTCCCTGACCCTCTGATTTGGGAGATAAAGGAAGCCCATGCTCTGTCCATCCTTCTAGAGTTTCAGCTGCCCATGTCTTGTCAGAGCCATCAGATGGCCCCGAAGCTCCCTGGTCTGTGTCAGAGGTCACTCCCAAGGGTGTGCATTCTCTGGCCCAGTGCCTTCTTTGGGGAGAATTTCTGTCAGTTAAGCATCAAGAGGGCGTTCTCCCCCCTTTTTTATAAGCAAGAAATAAATAAATAAATACAATATAACATTTACAGCTTTTTAATGTAATTTTTAAAAGCACCTGTTCGCTTTTATTTTGTGAGTGTGCTTTCCCTGTGCATGAGCAAACCCAATCTGTGCAGGAGGCCGGAGGAGGGCATTGGACCCCTGGAACTGGAGTTGCAGACAGTTGTGAGTGGCATTTAGTTTTACTCCGTTAAATTCTGGGACTGCCTTGTTTTGCTTACTATAATATCCTCGAGACGCATCTATACTGGAGCATATGCCAGAAAGAAAATCATATTTATTTGTATGTGAGGAGCATATTCTGTTTGGTTCCATCATCTGTTGATGGATAGTTGGATTATATCTTCCTTCTGCCCGTTGTGACTGTGAACATTGATATACCCATACCTCCTGTGATTTCTGCTTCCCGGTGGTTGGTTTTGTTTGTTTGCTTGTTTTTTCAATATACTCAGAAGTGACTTGCTTAGATAGTATGGTAATTCTGTGCCTATTTATATATATTTATTTATTTTTATGTGCATATACATACAGTACAGTTCTCTGTACTCCAAGAGCTCTCTGTACCCCAAGAGCTAAGGGAGATGAGAACACTGCTTCCTCCTGGGGTTCCTCAAGTCTAAGCCAGCGCCTCTAAGGAAGACCTGGACCAGTGCTGCCTCTGGGCATCTTGGGGTAGTTTGACCAGTCATACCCAGGCCTCCATTGTGAGTTGACCGCTATTCAGTCTCCTGCTTGCCAACTGCACCCTGCTCCCTAATGGGGCTAGGTTCTCTCTTAGCAATGATGTTCCTGACCTGACCTGGTGATCACATGGCCTAATCTGAGGGTGTTGCCTGATGATACAAAGATGTTAGAGAGGCCAGTGGGCCTTGCACAAGGCTATGGAAGTGAGGCCATGGCTACAAAATCTTCAGGGCTGGTTCTGATCAAACTGCACAGAAAACAGCAGCCAGCCTTTGCCAATGGCTGGGACTGGCTAAAAAGGGACTACGACCTGCCCGTTGAATCCCACCCTCCTCAAACAGGCTGTAGCACATGTCCTTTCCTGCCCAGCTAGACTCAGGGCTCACCCCTAGGCACAGATTGCATGAGCAAACTCAGCATTGCCCATAACCAACATCTAGAAATGTGTCTGTGCTACCTGGATAGAGCAACCCCAGAGGCAGACTTAGCTAATCTATAGTCAGTACCTCAGGGCTTGGGGACTACATTGAAGTATATCCCTTATTTGAAGTTTAGTCACCCAGACAGACCAGAAGGATAGTACACACACCCTTGCTTCTTTTCCTTTTCTTTCCTTTTCTTTTTTTGTCGGCTTCTCACTAGTACCCTTGGCTGTTCTGGAACTCACTCTGTAGACCAGGCTGGGCTTAAAGTCACAGAGATTTACCTGCTTCCACCTCTGCCTCTGCCTGGCCCTGCCTCCCTGCTCTGCCTCTGCCTCTGCCTCTGCCTCTCTGCCTCTGCCTCTGCCTCTGCCTCTGCCTCTGCCTCTGCCTGCCTCTGCCTCTGCCTCTGCCTCTGCCTCTGCCTCTGCCTCCCCCTGCCTCTGCCTCCCGAGTGCTGGGCTTCCATGAGTACACCACCATGCCCTGCAAGCATAATTATATTATTGAGTTTGCACTGTGGGCCCTACTTGGTTCTAGTCAAGGATGCAGGACAGACAACGCAAGCCAAGCCAGGCCAGGCCACCTGCTTTCATAGCATGCACAGTCAGCAAACAAATACCTCAAGGGGCTCAGGCAATGATGGCAAGAAATGAAGGAATACAAAGCTCTGGGCAGCAGAGAGCCCTGGTCGTCAGCTGCTTCCACTGTCTGTGTGAGCCTGAGCACCCGAGAGGCATCCCTGAGAGAGGCGCGGCCCAGGAACCAATGGTGGAAGATATACCATGAGCTGAAGTGGTCTACCCATGGCAGCCATCTCATGGCTGATGGGAGGCCCTCTAGCCACGCCCCCTTTCTTCTGCATGGTGACCCACCCACAATACTCAGAAGATTGGCCTCCGTTCAGTCCAGTTCCCGGGACGGGGGTTGGGGGGCAGCAAGAATAGCTCCCCACCAACCACAGAAGACATGCATCAGGAGCAAGAAAATGATGTGTAAGCACTAGGCACCAACATCCGGGGCCCCTGCAGCCAGTCGCCAACCCAACTTTATTATCCATTCTTTTTTTGGTTTTTTTTTTTTTTTTTTTTTTTCCGAGCTGGGGACCGAACCCAGGGCCTTGCGCTTCTAGGCAAGCGCTCTACCACTGAGCTAAATCCCAACCCCTTATTATTCATTCTTAAAAGTCGGCATACAAAGTAATTGGTTTTATTATTTTCATACACAGACATCATTTCACCGAGTCCTTATTTCCTATCTCCCTTGCTTCCCGTTGGATTGTTTTCTCTCAGGGCTCCTCTCCTTTGTTGACCTGTCACATGGGTTTCTTTACTCCCTCCCTGCCCTTAAGACCCCTTCTTCAGTTTGCATCGTGCTCAGGAAACTCCTTTCTGCTTCTTGGAGCTCATAAATGGATGGAGAGAAACAGACTAGATAGATGATAGACGGACAGGCAGACAGATGATGATAGACACACAAATAGAAGACAGATAAAATACTTAAATGATACATAGATACATAGTAGATAGATGATTGATAGATGATAGATAGATGACAGATAGGTAGGTGATAGATAAATGGATGATAGATTCACAGATAGATGACAGATAGATAATTAGATGATAGATAGATAGATAGATAGATATGTGATAAATGATAAATAGATGATTGATAGATGATAGATTGATAGATAGACAGACAGACAGATAGATGATAAACTTTAGATTCCACAAGTAAGATTCTTTCTGGATCTGGCTCATTCCACAGAGCACATCCTGCCAATGACAAGATTTCATTTTTCTTTATGGCTGAAACATTTTTTTTATCATACTAGATATAGTGGCATATACCTTTAATCCCAGCACTTGAGGCAGAGACAGAGGCAGAAGCAGAGGCAGATCTCTGTGTGTTTGAGGCTAGCCTGGTCTACATAGAGAATTCCAAGACAGCCAGGGCTATAATGAGACTAACATAGTAAGAACCTGTGTAAACAATAATGTTTTCCCATCATGCATATAGCTCATCTGTATCAAAGCCCATGACAGAGATTGTCAGAGATTTCCAAGTGAGTAGTTCTCTTACAAATTGTTGAGGACCTGGAAAGTTCTGTATGTGAATATCTCCTTCCCAGCCACCAGCTGTCAGAAACTCCTTGAAGTGCATGATGAACACAAGCTTTGTACTTCTGTGAGTATCACATGGCCACAGAAGTAGCTGTTGATGTTCTGGGTGGAGAGTGGAAGAGCTGTGGGATCCAAACCACATAACAAGGTTTTCCCATGAAGCAAGGTGTCTCGACCCGCGGCAGAGTGCATCTGCGGTGGAGTAAGGGAGTTCCTGTTATGGACCAAGGAGAACTAGAGAGGAAAGTGCAAGGATGCCAGTCTGAATGTTTGCAACTTAGTTGTGACAGACAGACAGACAGACAGATAGACGGATGAGAGAAAAGAATATTCCTGGACTGACAGACACACTGTGCCTTAGCAGCTGGGACCCCAAAGCCAGAAGAATCTGAACGCTTGTCAGTCTCTCTAAAGATGATGGTTGACAATATGCTGTCAGAAGTCCTTAAACTAAGAAGGTGGGAGGTCCAGGACCAAAGCTCCCAAGATTCAGGGTCCTGTGAGTCCACATGTCCTGCAACACAAATGCTAACACATTATGCTAAAGACAACACACTTACAAACACGAGGGGGCTTCACAACATGCTAACCTTTTGGCCAAGAGAATGAAGAAAGTCGATGAAAAACTTCAGGAACAGATTGCCAAAAGATGCAGACCGTCCTCAATGAAAAATTCCACTTCTAAGCCCAGTCAAGAAGAAATCTTTAAGACTGACTGTTTATAAAACATGGCTATGAATCTCAAAGCAGTAAACAAGTACTGATACCCCACTGTGTTTTTGCAGGTCTCTTTAAATGAACGGTGTGTGGCTATTTGATAGAATGAAGCATACAGTGTACATCTTCTAAATCCAGGCTGCTCTGGTGTGAGATGACGTATATGATAATCCAAGGCCATATAGAAGAGCAGGCAGAAAGACGGAGTCTACAGTTATCATGAAGTAAGGCTCGAGGTCAACCAGTTGTCCCTGGAACTCAGAGAACTGTGGGTTTAGGGAATATTGAGAGTCCTGAGGTTACCCTGCCCAGAAGCAGAGTGAACTGAAACTGGATATATCAGAAGCAGATGGGCTGACAGGTTCAAGCCACTGTCCTTGTTGACCCGGAGCATGGTTCATTGGAGTGTATGCTAGAGCAGACCAGGAACCTGAGAGGGCAGGGTTGGCTTGTCCCCAGGGCTAGCACAAGGTAAAGCAGAACTCAAGGCTAATTAGGCTTTTGAAACTAGGCATCTGCCCTGCCCACTTAAGCATTTAGGGTGATTGTCACCTTTAAATGTACTTACGCCATCTACCTATCAGTCTGTCTGCATCTGCATCTGCAGTCTGGAGCCTGGAGACTGCAGCGCATGCAAAGACATTCAAGATTCAGTTTTGGTGCTTTTGAAAAGAGCTGAGATGTGTGCACTGGGTCTAGTACCCATCAGGGTCACCTATAGAGACTGGTACCAAAGGCACAACAAAGGGCAAGTCATCCTTCCTTGTAAGTAGCCCTAAGCCAGGTAGACATGATACATCAGAATCCATTGCCCCTTACCAACCTGCAGCAAAATGCCAGGCATTTTTTCCAATGGCTTCACTTACACACCGTCTCCATTTAACACGCTCCTGACTGCTGTGTGTGCTTTTTTTTTCTTTTTTCAAACTTTGATGAAAAAGTTTCAGAAGTATCCATGAACATTCAAGTATGGTAACCAACATTTCTCTACATTTGTGTCACCATATCGGCATTTTGTTTGACAAGCAGATACCTACTTTTTAAAAAATGAAGCCATTTGAGGGTGAGTGGTTGCCTGATCCTCTGTGCTAAAGACCTCAGTGTGTGTACCTAGGGAGAGGTCAATTTCTAGTATAAACCAAGGACAATGAATAAAACTTAATGCTAATTAGCACCCAGTCCGTATTTGCATTTCTCTTGCTGCTCCAATCCTCTCCTTGGCAGTAATTTCCCCCCTAGACCAGCAGCATATTTTTTTTTCCGGGGCTGGGGATCGAACCCAGGGCCTTGTGCTTGCTAGGCAAGCGCTCTACCACTGAGCTAAATCCCCAACCCCATTTCTCCAACTTCTAATGGCTGTAGTTACATGGTAATGCTTGGCTCTAGATGGGAAAAGTTTAAAGCTGGATGTCAAATATCATCCCCCTTAGAATTCAAAGAACAGCCCCATCCCAGGGTCCTGTTAGAGCACCTCGCTTTTGGTTGTTTGTTTGCTCTGCCCTGGTTCCCAGGGCTTTGGGCAAGCTCCGGAGAACACTGACTCTGTTGACCTGGACTGCAAAGGAAGCAGTCTGCAGTTTGTTGATTGCCACAGAGGCTAGCGCCAATAGTCCCGATTGCTTTGTTGCCAGCCCATTTTCGGCCCATTCCCTGGGTAGATGTCCTCTTCTGATCCAGGTTCCACAAGGCAAGCCTCTGACTTCCCTGCCAAGCCTCCCTGGTTGCCATGACCCTGCTCCAACTTGCCTGCCCCCCATGCCACATTTTCAGAGACAAGCAGACGCTGCCGTGGAGTCCTGATGGACCGTTTGGTGTTCCGGGCAGGCCATTTTCAGTTTGGGAGCGGTGCGTACACCTTGCTTCTCAGACACTTCTAATGAGGCGGCGCAGACGCCGCCCACGCAAGCTGCTAAACTGCTTCGGATGCGCCCGCTTGCAGCTTTCCAACAGGAACGGTTTTGAAGGGTGTGTTTTTATAAGGGAGAAATGACATAATCGTCCTTCTTTGTTATTTAAATTTCATGAAAACCAACTATAGGAGGTGTGTAATTGAGCACAGAATAGGGTCCAGAATATATTCCGACATAACGGGAGAGCCCTTTACAGATTATATATGAAAAAAGTCAAAGAAAAGCGGAGTCTCTGTGAAAAACAGTGAACTATTTGAAGGAAGGAGAAAAGAGGGAGAAAGGGAGGGAGGGAGGGAAGGAGCGGGGTATGACGATCAAGCATGACTGGGAGACTTTTTGAGGGGATGGCTGTTTTCTGTTTGTTTGCTTAAAACATTTAAGACAGTATCTCACTCTGTAACCCAGGCTGGCCTGGAACTCAATACATAGCCCAAGCTGGTCCTGAACTTGTGGTTATCCTCCTGTCTCAAGTTCCCAAATGCAGACATCACAGGCACAGGGTACCACATCCAGCTAGGGGCTGGTTTTCTGAGGGCTTGGTTGCCTTGGTGTGTGACTTAGTGGTAAAGTGGGTTTCAAGGCCCCACAGAGTGATTTAGATTCAAGCACAAGCTGCATACATTTCTTCAAGCAGAAACCAAGGCCAGGCCAATGAACTTCAGGGGCCTTCCACAAGGGCTAGTCGATGGGAAGGGATACAAGCCTTAGACCTGCCTCTCCATCCCACCCTCGCATCTGCCCTGGAACCCAAAGGCCACAAGCCTTAGCAGTCAAACCTTCAGACAAGGGGCCAGAGCTGGACTGGAGGCCTGACCCAGGTTACCTGGTGGGTGGAGGGGCTGCAGCCAGGAGCTGTCCTGACTCACTGCACAAGGCTTCCGAGTCCAGTGCTCTCAAAAGGCCCACAAGTCTGTTCTTCTAAAACACTGGCCCTAGCCTCCCTTAAACTCCACCACCCCTGTGCCGTTAGCACGACTTCTCTCAATCTATCTGTCACCCTTCCCTCTTGAACCCCCATCTGCTATCTGTCCAATGGGGACAATAATATCTTCTGAAAGAGCTGACACGAGGGTGACCTGGACGCACATGTAACCAGTAAAGTGCCAGCCAGCCTATAGGTACTACACCAGCCTTGTCCCTCTCCTCTGTCAGTCCAAGAGCATAGTATCTGCCTGAACCCCAGCTACAACCAATGATGTCTGCTTTCCAGGAAGCCCTCGTTTACAACTGCTGTTTCTTCCTCTTCCTTGTCTTCCTTTTCTCCCCCTCCTCCTCTTCTTCTTTCTCCTCCTCCCTTTCCTCTTCCTCCTCCTGCTTCTTCTTTTCCTCCTCTCTTCCTCTTGCTTCTTCCTCCTCTTCCTCTTCTTCCTCCTCCTTCTCCTCCTTTTGAGGCAGAGTCTTTCTTGGCTGGCCTAGAACTCACTGTGTAGACAAGGTTGGCACCAAATTCATGAACCTGATTCTGCCTCCTGAGTGGAGGATCATCAGTGTGGACACCACACTGGGTCCTCATTAAATTAGCTTCTTGAGCACAAACTGAATACTTGGTGACTGTTTCTATGAATGCCCAACCCTCCTCCAGACAGCAAAAGCCACTCAGTCCAGGGCTCCTCCAGCTCCAATCCCTTGTCCCGGGCTCCTTCTGTCCTATTAATTCTTACTTTGAGCCGCAATGGCCGTCTGTCTGTCTTCCTCACTGACCTGGGAAGGCTGAATGGAAGTTCACACCTATCCCTGAAACTCAGCATGTGAGCCAGAGTCTGTTAAATGAGGGGCTATGGTGATCGGAACTGAGAGCTGAGCAGCAAGGAGCATCGGGCAGGGACGCGGTCAGGGCGCCATCTACTGGCAGTTCTGCGGACCAGCAGGAAAGGACTTGTCTAGCTGCCCGATGGAGCCCCCTTGAGGTCATTCGTCAGTAAGACGCTCCGAGGAAATCACCCTGCCTGGAAATCACCAACAAATGTTGCTCCTTTCTTGTGAAAAGCACCATCAAATTGCTGGTTTCTTGCGAAAAGAGATACGATGTGTCGAGGATATGAAGGAAACGGCTTCTCTTCAACTCGCCACTCCAGGTGGTGAATTTAAGATGACCTTGGGAGACTTGAGGCAGGATTCCCGGACCGAGCAGTTACAAGCAGACATTGGGGGCAGACGGACCCAGTGCCAATTAATTACAGCCCTGCCACTTACTAGCTGTGGGACCCGGGCAGGCGTTTTCCCATCTTTAGCTTTGGCTCTCCCAGTCTGTAAAGCAAGTCTGTAATAGTACGCAACCTACGTACATAACCTACGTACGCAACTGACTTATGTAACCTAACGCGAGAATGAAAACAAAGACATTCTTTGGTGCCTTCTCTCCTGCCACCCTCCAAGATGTCCCAGGCAGCTCTCGGATCCTGTTTGCCATTGTTCCTGTCTTTCTCTCTGCTTTGCTCAGCCGACCTCTTGTCACCTCTAGCAAGATTCCTCCGGCCTCCTGCTTCCAGACCTGCTCACTTTAAATGTGGGCAACAGCAGTACCCCGAAACGCACAGAGGACCAGACCTGAATGAAATAAGAGAGGGGAAACAGAACCTGACTGGACCTTAGATCGGCTTCCAGGCTTGACCAGTCCTAGGATGCTCACGAGTCTCTGCGTTATCTGCTGGGCGATTTAGAGAGTAGCTTTTCTGGCCAAGCTTCAAGGCAGCAGAAATCTATGTGCATGAATAAATATTTAGAAGGAAGTTTGACAGCAAGTTCTTCTGGTAAGACAACAGTAATAGGTTCCCACCCAGAGCCCATGACCTCTGGAGCCACTGACACTTGAACAAGCTTATATTGTATATGGCGCCATTGCACCAGAGGGCGTATCCCATCAGAGGTCAGCGTTGTAGCATGCAGGCTCCCACAGCAGCCTACCCAGCATCTGCTGCACTGCAGCCAGCACGGCACTGTCCTGTCCTGTGGTAGATAGCCACCGTGTATTTCTCTATGGCCTGAATCCAGAGTGAGTGGCGTTGTCAGCAACAGTGCCCTACCATCTCGGTGTGGTGGGCAGCCAGACACCTTGGCTTTTTCCACATAAAGTCAAATTGGCCAGTCAGTTACTTCCCCCACTTTTCAAAACATAAGAGACCAGCCCTGCTCTCAAAGATGTCTCCAACAGAAACTGCAGTCAAATGGGAGTGTTTTATTTCATATTTTCTTGTCTGAGATCGTTCTCTAAGACCTTTGTACATTTTAAACCATTGACTCTAGACAATATCAACAGTTTATAAAAAGAAAAAAGAAAAATGGCGGGGGGGGGGCTGGAGAGATGGCTCAGCCGTTAAGAGCACTGACTGCCCTTTCAGAGGTCCTGAGTTCAATTCCCAGCAACCACATGGTGGCTCACAACCATCTTTAATGGGATTTGGCACCCTCTTCTGGTGTGTCTGAAGACAGCTACAGTGTACTCATGCACATTAAATACATAATTCTTTTAAAAAGAAAAGAGAGAAAAAATAGGAAGGCCACAGGACCCCTCTGAGTCCACATAAGAAATATCTGAATTCAGATTTGAACCCAGGTACCTGACTTCTTAAAATTCCAAGCACAGCTGCAGAATGGGAGACATTCCACTTAAGGGACAAACGGGACCAGCAAGGCCAATGTCCAGGTTATAATGTAAGAAGAACGCCACCCCCCACCCCCATGTTGCACAGAACTCTCCATTCTCTGAGTAAGGGACTTCTACTAGCCCTCCCCAACCCAACTGCAACCCCCCACAGCTTCCACCCCTTACTATCCACAGAGCCCCAGCAGTCCCTACTGTAGGGGATAGAATCCAGATGCTCCGGTGTAGCCTGTATGGCCAAACAGGGCTTTTTGGTCTCCACTTGGCTTTGCAGCCCTTGGTCCCTGCTGTCCCTCAGCCAGTAGGCAGTCCCCTGGTGGGCTGGAGCTGCTGCCCAGGAGCATTTGGTGCCACACGTCATTCAGCCACTGCACGAACACAATCTCCCTGGGGGCATTTGACACACCGCTTCCGTGGCTCCAGCTACTGGTCAATATTCTCTTTGGTTCTTCCCCAGTGTCTGGGCTCTAGAATGAAGGTATCCTGTTGTTTTGTGTGGTTGTTGTTTATTTGTCTGTTGACTTGACATAAGCTAGAGTCATGTCAGGAGAGGGAAATCACAACTGAGAAAGTAATCCACACCATCAGCCTGTAGGCAAGCCTGCTAGGCATCTTTTAAATTAGTGATTGATGTAGGAGGGCCCAGCCCTCTGTGGGTGATGTCACCCCAGGCCAGCTGGTCCAGGCTGGGCAAGCCAGTGAGGAGCGTTCTCCTATGGTTTCTATTTCAGGCCTGGCCTCCAGGTTCTGCATTGAGCTCCTGCCCTGCCTCCCCTCAGCGATGGAGTACAGCCTAAGAGTTGTAAGATGAAGTAAATGCTTTTCTCCCTTAGTTGCTTTTGGTCATGGTGTTGGCATTTTATCATAGCAGTAGAAACTCTAGGATAGCAGGCTTCCAGAAGGATGACTTCCTTACAGTGCCAGGCTGATGGATGTCCCCAAAGACACCCCAAAGGAAGCAAGAACTGACACCCAGGGCATTCGAGGTGTTCAAAGCATAGGGAGGGAGGCGATCTTTGATTAGCAGCTTGGAGACTAAAGGCATTCATGGGTATTACTAAGATGGGGATTTGGAAAGACATTTCACGTGCATGGAGAAGGCCACGTGGAGATCAGCAGAGAGCTGGTGAGCTAGAAGGTTTGAAGATCGGATGGTGTGTCTACAAGCCAAGAAATGCCAGAAACCTCTAGAAACCGAGAGAGGCAAGAGTTGGGCACATGACTCTACTGACGCCGTGGTTTTTACCCGAGAGGCTGACTTCTGGCTTCTAGGACTGTGGTTTAGTTTGTAGCCGTTCGTAACACAAGAACATGACCAGAAACTAATTCAGTGATCCACCAGTTCCCTATTGTATCCACTGGAATATACAATGTCTTCAGCATACAGTAGGCCCTCAAGGACTATATGTTGCATGACTGAATGAAGGAGCTGCATATGAAGCAAAATAAGCAGAAGATAAACAGGATAGAAAGAAGTCAAATATTAAGTAAAAGAAGTATGTTCCACTCTGTATGCAGCTAACAGATTTGAGAGGTCCGGAGAGCTCGGGAAGTAAAACTTTCAATTCTCTGGGAAGCACACTAGGCTCCTCAGAGGGAACCACCGACAAGGGGCCTTTAGTCATTCATGACCCTGAACTTAGGAGGACAGCACAGTGTGGAGTCAGCTCCTGGGACACCTGGACAGGGCCCAGATAACAAGGCCAGAACAGAGACGGTCACTGAAACTCTTCAGGGTCTCACCAAATATAATGAAACCAACACAGCAACCAATCAAAACTGTACTAACATCACTGCTTTGCTCCCGACCAATCCTATTAGAGGTTACCTAATCCTGGGAAATTCCCCTAGACCTGTATAAAAAGGGGGCCTGCAAGCCCCTTAGGGCATCGACATTTTGATAAATGGTTGACCCCTGTGTGCTGGTAATTCCTGCAGAATAAACTCTTTGCCTTCGCATATTATTTGAGTCTGGGGTCTTCCCTGGGCTCTAACAGATTCTAAGGCAAGTGGTGATCAGGAGTATATAGGCATCTAATGGCTTGATGGGAAACAGAGACTCTGATGGAATCAGTCAGGGAAATAGATGAGAAAAAGAGGCCAACTCAGGCAGGCAAATGACTATGGCATTTGAAGATTTGGAGTTCCACGGTTAGTTGGCAGATCTACCAAATGAATGGTGTCGGAGGCTGAAGGTTGGGTAGGATCTGAGGCTGGGGAAGATCTGGATCTGCAGGGAACGTTGAGGGAATGGGGGACAGAAATCATAGACAGCTCCAGAACTAAGTCTCCAGCACTTACTCTGCAGGGGCCACCACTGGGCAACAACTTCACTAGGCTCAGCTGGTGAGTGACGCAGACAAAGGTGAGAAGTGTCAGGGCCCAGCAAAGCCTGGGGGGGGGGAATGAAGGTGAACCAGAGGACATCTGCCTGTCTGCTCCATCACTGATGAGAGGGCTTGAGGCAAATGAGGGAGCATCTCGTTTTCTCTTCTCCATAAAACAGAAGATTTCACGAGAGCCAGCACGGGCAGTGGTAGGGAACATATTGTGTCTAAAGAATATAAAGATCCTAGCAGGTGTCAAGTAAAGAGGGAAGGCAAGAAGTGTGGGGGGGACCCATTCTTACTGACATGCTTCTAGGGGTCACCCCACCTGGAGCAAAGATGGACCGAGTTGATGGCACTAGGGGGCAATGTGGGTTCTGAAAGAGTAAAGTTGTGTGGGTTTGTTCATGATCTGATTCAGCAGGAGAGGGGATTCAGTTGGGGTCTCAGAGATTACTGGGAGTAAAGAAACCATCCCCATTCAGCCTCTTGCCCTTAAAAACTACAAGCAAACACTTTTGAGCACACAAAAGTTGTCCCTAGCACTCAAAACTGTATGCCTTCCTATGTTTAATAGGGTCCTTCTTTGTTATTGTTGTAAACACAGCCATGTGTCGTAGACCGACAGAGGGACCGCATAGATGAGACGCCCATAAAGTTTCATCATCTAGTGAAGCTGGGTCTTAGCTTGTTCCAGCACCCTCTGATGTCCACGAAACGTTCACCACCAAGCAGCCCTCAGCTCATGCCCACCCCACCCCCACTCCCCCGTTTAAGAGATGTCTAAAACTACGTGTAAGAATCAGAGGTAAGGGGAGAATCTGCTTCTCCAAACCACATCTGTCTGCAGTATGTATGGTTGTGTTAGGGTCCGAGGCACACAGGTGACAGGAAGAAAAGACAAATTAAGGGTAACATTTGCCAAGCCTTGCTGTCAGCATTTTAGTCAGAGTCTCCACATTCCCAGGCAGGCCAGCGGCTTGTGCTAAATACATGCAGAGGCCTGCCAAGACCCAACAGGCAAGGAGCTGTATTATAAGGTGTTAGAAGCACACCACAGTCAGGGCAAGCAAGCCTGGTGTGTTTATAAAAAGATAAAGAGAGGATATGTCCTGGGTTTCAGCACCAGCGTTGTGTTTATAAAAGGATAAGGGGAGGGGGATTGTGTCCTATGGAGGTCTGAGGAAAGGGGGTGCCTCAGCTGGCCCATGATGAGACATCCCTTCCCCCTGAGGGACCGGCCACAAGATGGTATAGTATAGAATAGAGTTTATTCAGGGCATGAGGAGGGAGCAGGGAGGGAGAGGGGCAGAGAGAGAGAGAGAGAGAGAGAGAGAGAGAGAGAAGAGAGAGAGGAGAGAGAGGAGAGAGAGAGAAGAGAGAGAGAGAGAGAGAGAGAGAGAGAGAGAGAGAGAGAGAGAGAGAGAGAGAGAGAGAGAGAGAGAGAAGAGGGTAAGGGGGCAGGAGCAAGAGCAGGAGCAGGAGAAAGAAAGTGTGGAGGGAGCAAGCAGCCCCTTATATAGTGAGTCAGGCACGCCTGGCTGTTGCCAGGTAACTGTGGGGGTGGAGCTTAGACAGAATGCTAACAATAGGAAGCTTGCGTCCAGGAGTCTGTGCTGAAGAGCCACCCACAGTGGCATTTGTGCTCACGCTCTGGCCCCAGTGGCCAAAAGCAGGCGAGAGGCCACCAGTAGCTGGTCCTGAAGTAAGCCTTCAGCGATGGCACAGCAGGAGCACTTGGGGTCTAGAGCAACCAGCCATGTCACTCGGTGGCAAGCCACTGGGTGAGCACTTCACTGGGCTGAGTTACTGATTAATAGCTCAGGAGGTCTGCGGTCCCACTGAGCTCCTGGAAAACCACTTGGAGGGCTTGCTCCGCAGGAAGGATTTCTGATCGTCTCATCAAGGCCTCATTTCAGTGATCCAGCTCCCCCTGGGACTGAAGGGGGAGGAAAACACTTTTTATATTAGTGGCCATGTGGAAAAGACATATTTGCCATGACACTGGGGTCAGAGCGAAGATGCGCATGTGCAAAGCACCGTTGAGGAACATCACGTTGACGGCTAGGGAGCGGTCTGCCGTGGCGTGGGCGGGCTCCTGAAATATATGGGTGGGAGAAAGCAAAACACTAAGGATGAGAACCCCACTGGGGAATGAGAACTGTTGCTCTTGACACTGTCACCAAGTTGGGAGCCAAACGGTGCCCAGGGCTGAGGTGAGGTGACTAGAACAGGTATGAGGGACACTTTTCTCTTTCGCTTTTGTTTTCAGATATTGTGAATGATGAGCTGCCGGAGGGGTGGCTCAACGGTTAAGAGCACTGGCTGCTCTTCCAGAAGACCTGGGTTCAATTCCCAGCATCCACCTGGCAGCTCACAGGCATATGTGACTTAAGCTTCAGACGATCAGACGCCCTCTCCTGGCCTCCACGGGTACTGCACAAATGGGGTGCACAGACGTACATGCCAAAAAAGCACCCGTACGCATAAAATAAATCTTTTTTTTTTTTTAAATCAAACGCGCTGAATGTGGTGATTCCTCACAGAGCAGGTCTGTGAGCCAGCATGTTCTTGATGTCAGGTTTTGGATACATCCAAATACTTAAGATCCCTAGCAAGAAAACAGAGAAGGAAAAGCAATTGAATGAGGAAGGCGAACCTGCTGTGTCAACCAGAGAGATGCTGGTTCAAAAGAACAGAGTGAAGATCGATCAAGGGAGACATCCATCCAACATCAACCTCGGACCTCCAACCACACGAGCACTCCAATACATGCACACCCAAAGGCACATGTGTGCACGGCTACAAGAGCACATAAACCACATACAGCCCTCGCACAAAAATCAAAAAGCCTTTGTGTAATGAGAAGGCAACTGGTGGAGTATAAGAACATATTTGTAAAACTCGTCTCTGATAAAGGGCCAGGATCCAAAGAGTAAAGAGTTCTTGCAACCCAACCACAGTAATAAAAACAAAACTAAAACAAAACAAAACAAAAAACTCTAAGGACTTGGAGTTGCTGTTTCTCCAGAGATGTTTACAAAAGTGGCCAATAATAAAGAGACGTTGAGCAGCACTCATCGGCAGAGACACACAAATATCACCCCTTAGCTATCAAAAATAGAGAGTACCAGTTATCCGTGGGGACGTAGAGAAACCACAGTCCTCAAGAATGGGCAAGAATGTGAGTTAGTGAGGTGGCCGTGGAGAACAGTGTGGCAAGTCCTAAGAAATTTAGAAATAAAACTCGAACCTCAATTTCTACTTCTTGATATGACGTCAACTTAGAGGCTTAGGGTGTGTGATGGTTCGCATATGCTCGGCCCAGGGATTGACCCTATTAGGAGGCGTGGCCTTGTTGGAGTAGGCGTGGCCTTGTTGTAGTAGGTATGGCTTTGTTGGAGTAGGTGTAGCCTTGTTGGAGTAGGTGTGGCCTTGTTGGAGTAGGTGTGGCCTTGTTGGAGTAGGTGTGGCCTTGTTGAAGTGGGTGTGGCCTTGGAGTAGGTGTGTCACTGTGGGTGTGGCTTTAAGACTCTCATCCTAACTGCCTGGAAGTCGGTATTCTGTTAGCAGCCTTCAGATGAAGATGTAGAACTCTGCAGTTCCTCTTGCACCATGCGTGCCTGGACACTGTCATGTTCCCGCCTTGATGACAATGGACTGAACCTCTGAACCTGTGTGCCAGCCCCAATTAAATGTCATCCTTTATAAGAGTTGCCTTGGTCATAGTGTCTGTTCATAGAAGTAAACCCTAACTAAGACAGGGTGTACGTTGGGTACAGTTTCTGAAGGATTGGTCCATGGCTGCTTGACTGTGAGCTTGGGTGAAATGTAACAGTGGTGGAGGCATGTGGTACAGGCTGTTGTCCACTGGATGCCATACAGAAAGCAGAGAACATAATGGCCAGGAGTCAGGCCAGGATGCCCCAGCGACCTACTTCCTTCTAGTCAGCTGGAAGCTGGGTGTTAAAAAAAACAAAACATGAGTCGGTTGGGGGATACTTCATTGTCAAGCCATAACAGATGGATACCCAAATGATTAAAGGCAGGATTCAAACATACGTGCATTTCCCTGACCCACCATGTTCACATCAGCACGGAACCACAATGACCAAGATGAAAACAATCCAAGCATCCACTGGCAGATGGATGAAGAAATTTGGTAATTGCACACAAGGGAATATTATTCAACCACACAAAGGAATGAGATTGACACAGGCTGCTGTATAGATAAGCGTTAAGGTCATTATGTCAAGTGAAACAAGCCAGTCACAGAAAAAGATGAATCTGCATGATTCCAATTCTTTGAAGTTCATGTAGAGTCATCAAACTCACAGAGATAGAAAGTAGGAAGGTGCTGACTAAGGGCTGCAGGAGAAAGAAATGAGTTACTGTGTGGTTGGTTCTAATTGTCATCTTGAAATAATCCAGAATCACCAGGAGAGAAAGTCTCAGAGAAGGATTGTCTATCTTATGTTAATTGGTGTGAGAAGACCCAGCCCACTGTGGGCGGCACCATTCCCTGAGTTTGGGTCCTGGACTGCATAGGCCTGAGGAAAATGTATTATGCATGCGAGCATCTGGTTCTCTCTGCTGGTCACTGGATGTGCTGTGACTGCTTGCTTGGAGTCCCTGCCTTGGCTTCCCTGTTGTGACATAGTGAGGCATTGTGAGGTAAATAAATCCCTCCTGCCCTATGCTCTTTTTGCCAAGGGATTTTATCACAGAAATGGGACAGTGCCACTTCCACATGGTTAAGGTGACTACGTGTAGATGATCTCAACATTTACCAAGAGGCTGCTTCCTTTCTCCTGCTTTCAACTCACACAGAGTTCTCTAAGCAATGGAAACAAGGTTTATGTCCACAGAAAGGGGTTTTTCTTTGTTTTTCGTAGCACATGAAAAATTTGCCTTTGAGGACACACGATTTCCAGATACTCTTTATTCCGTCGTCATAAACCATATTTACGCCGGGCTTCATCTCACAATGAAAACAGAAAGGTCACGTATGATCATGTGTCATGTTACGAGGTCATCTTCCCTGGACAGCTTCAGCCCTTAAAGAAACCCATGCTTTTAAGAGATGTTTGTGGGTATGTTTGTGTGTATACATGTGTATTGGTGTATTATATATGTATTTATGTACTGTGTTTATGTGTATGCATGTGTGCATATGCATGTATGTATGTACTGTGCTTATTTGTATTTATGTGTGTGCATATGTATGCATGTTATGTATGTATGTTCATGTGTGTATATGTGTTGCATGTATTGTATGTGCATGTGTGTATGTGTGTGCATGTGTGTATATATGCGCATGTGTGCATTATAGGCACGCTGGTATGTGTGCTTGTGTATGTACATGTATATATATGTATGTGTATGTGTGCATGTGTATGTGCATATAGTTGTGTGTGCATGTGTGTATATGTGTATTCATGTGTATGTGCATGTGTGTGCATGTGTGTGCACAGTCTCATGTGTGAGCATGCACACAGCACCTCGTCTGTCACTTCCCAAGTGCTTTTCTCCTTTTTTTTTTTTTTTTTTTGTTCTTTTTTTTGGAGCTGGGGACCGAACCCAGGGCCTTGCGCTTCCTAGGTAAGCGCTCTACCGCTGAGCTAAATCTCCAGCCCCGGCTTTTCTCCTTTTTTAACTCATTTTCTTTCATTGGCCTGGAGCACACCACGCAGGCTGCCATAGCTGATTAGCAAGCCCCGGGAATTCAATCTCCAGCAGTGGCATTACAAGCATGTGCCACTAGATCCACTGTGCCAGTGCTAGACTTGAGACCTGTGAGAGGTGACCTGGGCTGTGATTGGCTCTGTGAGCAAGACTTGCTGTATAACTGGAAGAAGCTGAAGTCATGAGTGTGAATTCCATGGAAATACGGGGTGGGTGTGGAGGACCACCTGCAGCTCGGTACTCTGAAAGACACAAAGGGTTCCCGGGGGAAAGTGGCTAGCTAGACCAGCCGATTTGGCATGTTCCGGGTTCCGTTGAGAGGCCTGACTCAATACACAAAGGAGAGAATAATTAGAGAATCTGATGTCAACCTTTGGTCTCCAAAGCATGTGTATACACAAACACACACACACACACACACACACACACACACACACACACATGCATCTATACTCAAGTGAATTGCAAATGTAAATGTGTACACATCATACATGCATATATACAAGTATACATATGCAAAAAGAGTAATAAGGTTATGAGGACCCTGAATGGATTAATGGCTACCAGCACATGGGACACCTATCCCAGGAGTGGTTTTTGACAAAAGGATGAAATGTGGCCCTCATCTTGGCTCTGGCATGCTCACCTGTCCACCCATGTAAGGATAAAACATATATTTGCCTACCAGGAGTATGTATCAGGCTACTGGGCTTCAAGTCTCCTGAACCGTGGGCCTAACACCTTTCCATTCATTATACATTGATTAGCCCACGATAGCCCTATGTAGGTTCCCTTCTTGCCCTATGGCTCCTTGTTGTTCTGGTTGCTGTGGGTAAGGACAAGTGAGAGGTGTGCAAGCCAGGGCATTGGGAAGCCTCCTCCATCTCACAAGTTAGGCTCGGTAGCCTGAGAGACAACTGGGACAAACAGACAACAGGAAGGCAAACGTGAATTAAAATGCTGGGTTTAAGGGAAGTAGCTCTGTGTGGCCTGATCTTGTCCCAGGTATTGATCAAGGTTCCAGGCATTGTCATATTTAGTACTCAGTAAGTGTCATGTAAGAATGGGGAACGACAATGTCATTGTGTCTAATAAGGAACCCTGGAATAGGGGAAGAAGACGGACCTTCACCACAGCAGTTCCCCCTTCTCACCAATCTGGCTCCTTAGCAGGAGGCTAGCTGGACCGACCGACAGTCAGTATCTACAAGGAGGCCCAGTGCTCTGGGAAGGCACACATCAGGAAGTAGGAAGGGTCACATGGTAGCCATCTTCAGCATTTAGACTAGGGGACCACAGAGCTGTTTCAACTTGACTGAGCCTTCCCCCACTCCCACAGTCGGTGAGGAACTTGCCCCTTGGGTTGACACAGGAGTCAGGGGTAAAGATTTGGAGGTCACATCTGAGTTTGAGAGACAGCTCTGCTATGTACTATAGGGTCCAGAGCAAGACGCCACCTTAGCCGTGCCTCAGTTTCTCATTTGTAACAAAAGATAAATAAATAATGGGACCCATCTCTGCTGTGGGGACTGAGCCAGGGCACAGTAGTTAGTAAGAAATCACTATGTTTTAGCGTTTTGAAATTCAAATATGCCGTGGTTATTGCTACACAAGAGCAGGAGACAGGGCAGGGTAGAACCAGTTATAGAATAGGATCCCGAGTCTCACCGGCACGACACCAGGGCCCCACCCCACACCTAGAAATGTACCAACTCCTCAAACCTTCCTGTTTAAATATGAAGAGTCTCCCGCATGCTCGTTGTGGAGTCTTGGTCCCTAGAAAGTGGCAGTAGTGACAGGGGATTGGACCATGAGGTGCCATAGGTTAATCTACCTACCAGATGAGTTCTTAGCGGGACTGGGCTATCAGAAAGTGCAGCCTGGTTGGAGGAAGCAGTAGGAGGGGCGTGGCTTTGTAGGTCGTGCCTTTTGCTTAGCGCTTCCTTTCCCTCCCACGCCCTTTTTTTCTACCACACCCTTCCATCCTGGTCTGGATGATTCTGCTTTGCCCCAAGCCTAAAAGCACTGAAGCCAGATGGCCACAGGCTGAACTCTAACCAAACTGCAGCCCAAACAGACTTTTCCTCCCATTAGTTATTTCTCATGTATTTGGTCACAGAAGTAAGAGGGCTCTCCCGCCTTGGGGTCACAATCGCTGTGAGTCACAAACACTCCTTCTTCTCTGAGGGATGGTAGTGTCTTCATCACAGAGCAACCATGTTCAGCTCCACGGGGATGGACAGGACCAAGGCTTAGTTATACCCCCCTTCCCAAGTTCCCCTTCAACGGACAGATCAACTCACCCCATTCTACAGCGAAAGGAGCAAACCTGGTTCTTCACCTTTGATCTGCTGGCAGGAAGTTGCACGACAATTCCCGTTCCCGTGTCCTCTCTCCTGTGACCACTGACCTCTGTGGCCCGATGCTCGGGACCCTGCTTTAACTCACTCCAGCCTGCAAGGGCTCTCCCTTGAGATCCAGGACACCAGAAGTCAAAGGAACCGGGACTCTCTCCTTGTGTTGATTTGCTTTTTCAATTTGACACAAGCCGAGTCATCCTGGAAAAAATTGCCTCCAGTTAGACTGGGGGCGGAGGCGGGGGCGGGGCATAATGGCTGATGTGGGAGGGCCCCGCCCACGGTGAGGGGCGCTATCCCTGGTCCTTGGTTGTATAAGAAAGGTAGCTGAGCAAGCCAGAAAGCAGTGTTCCTCCATTGCTTGTGCTTCAGTTCCTGCCTTGAGTTCCTGCCCCGACTTCTCTCAGTGATGGACTGTTTCCTGGGAGTTTACATAAACCATTTCCTTCCCCAAGTTGGTTTTATCAGGATCTTATCACAGTTGCAGAGGTCTGATTGGGACAATTGCCACCGGAGGAGTGACTCCTACACTTCTTGGCTGTCCTTCCTCTTCAGCTTTGAAAAGCAGGTCACTGGTTTATGGGTGCTGTCACAGATCCTTGAATCAAGGGCATCAAAGTTGGCTGGGGAGCCAGAAGCATGGCTCCTTAGCTGAGTGGCTAGCTGGCCAGGCAGCTGGATTCCAGAGAACTCCTGAGTGGACGAAGCAGCTTGGTAAGGTTACTGGCTTCACCGGCCAGGCTCTAGTGTAGTCTGATGTCCCGCCCCCCAGGTATATGACCTTGAACAAGTCACCTGACTGCTCCAGCCTTGGTTTACTAATCTGTGAGATGGGTAGCAGGGGAGCGTTTCCCAGCAAGGAAGCAGAGACTTTCTGGCATGCTGTATTTACCCCATTGTGACTTACATGGAACTTACATGAAACTCCCAAATTATCCTGTTTTAAGCCCAAACTGGGGCTTTTTGAGAATGCAAGGTTTACAGGTATGAGTCTCTTCTTACAGCTCTTCTCCTCAGGTATATTCCGGACCTTCAGCCAAAGGTTCTGCAGAGACTGAGTCAGCAGACCTTACAGTGCTAGGCCCCTTGACACTTCTCACTTAGCACCCTTGACTGCACCCACTTGCCCATCTGACTGCAGGAAGCTGAGGTCCAGATAGGGTGCCCGACTTGAGGTGATACAACTGTTACTTGACTGAGCAAACCTCAGACACAAGCGTGCCTGGGAATGGGTTGCTGAGGGGAAGGTCAGGGGAAGCAGATATTTTGTCTCTGGATTCTCCAACTGGCCCAGGATGGACTCATCTCACTTAAAGAAGTCCTTAGACTCCTGCCAGATACCCAACAGCCAATCAGAGGCGCCGTGGGTGCGGTAAGGCCAGTGAGAGGGACCTTCCAAGCAAGGGCAGGCGGTTGTCCCTCTGTTTCACCCGCCTCTCTTTTCCTACTCACTCGGCTCCCACCTTCCACCTAAAATGCTGACAGTAAGCCTTGTCTCTCCACACCAGCCTGAGTTCCCATTATAACCAGAAGATGGACCCTGGGCAGAGCTTCCTCTTACCAGATGAACCCCCTGCATGTTTCACTTCCCTTTCTCAATGGACAATGTCCTTAGCCTGGTTTCTGTACCACAGGAACTATAAACCGGTGTCTTAATGCTCACACCCTTGTTGAGGCATGCGATGGGCAGGGGTGTCCCATCTCCAAGAGAAACACTCAGGGGTGGCAAAGGCCCACCTCTGGCCCAGCTCTGCAGGCAGAGAGGCTCCCCTGAGCATCGCTGAGTTAGCATTCAAGCTAGAAGGCTGGTAGACATACAGAGCACCGAGAAGGAGCTCCTGTGGAAGGAGGGGCTTGGTTGTCCTCAGGCTTGAGAGACCTGTGTAGGCAAAGACTGAACTTGGTGAGCCTTGTGGCTCAGACTTGCCCTGCTGGGCACAGACTCACCCCGCTGTATGGACGCAGTCAGTCCCTGAGGCTCCTTATTGTGGCTCTTGAGCTTCTGCGTGACCATCCACCCAGAGGTCGTGGCCTTTGTGTTTTATAAAAGAAAAAACAGCCAGGGATATGTTTGGTAGAATGAGGTATGGTGAGGTGGAAAGGGAGAGGGTGCCTCTGCGGGGCCCATGCCGAGGCCCTCCCCCTCTCCCATGAGGTACCAGCCATATAATATGGAATAGAGTTTATTTAGGCCAGGGGAGTTGAGAGGGGAGTAGAGAGAGAGAAAGGCAGCAGGGGAGTGGGAGAAAGTAGAGAGGTGGGGCCATCTGTGAACACTGGGCAGTGAAGGGACAGAGAGGGAAGAGAAGAAGAAAGTGAGAGAATAAGACAGTAAGAGAGTGAGGAGGGGCAAGCAGCCCCTTTTATAGTGAGTCAGGCACACCTGGCTGTTGCCAGGTAACTGTGGGGCAGAGCCTAAAAGAAATGCTAACGGCGGCTGTTTTCACAAAGTGGGATACAGCGCTGGCAATGAGCCTGAGGTCCTGTCCAGCTGCCCAACCTGCACGTAACTTCTTATCCTTCCCAGGCCAGCAGTACGTCTGCCACATCCTTGGAGTCACTCCTTGGGTTGGAGCCACCCCTTGGGTTGCTATTGCCACCCAAGTTTCCCTGAAGAGACAGCCAGCCAGTCACCGAGAATTGTCTGAGAGAATGTTCACAGTGGCATGAATGGTTTACTCTTCTCCTTTCAATGCCAAGAGGACCCAGGGCACGGGTGGCAGGGGAAGGATGCAGAAAGGGCAAATGAAGGTAAAAACCGCATCCACCCACGGAGGTAGTCAGGATTTCAGTACTGACTCTAGGGTACACAGGAAAGACCCAGGAATAGCTGAGTCCAAGTTCCCCAGTGCTCTCCCAAGCTCCCCTGAGCAAGAGCAGTCTCTGAGGCAATTTGCTGGAGGATTCAGAGCACATCTTCCTGAAAGCCGGCAGCAGGAGGGCCTCTGGAATGAGTGAGTCTCGCTTGGGGGGTCAGGGTGGGGAGCAATGTGTGACGGTCCCCTCTCTCATTCCACCCAACCAACTGCAGGCCAGGATTGGGCTATCCTCATCTTACCTGTTTATGTGTCCTTCTTATTCTGCTGGTCTTTCTAAGCACATGCAAGCCTTCCTTGAAATTACTTTTCATTCTATTCTCTATGTGTTAGCCTGATACCGAGGAGACAGTTTTATTCTCTTACCGATTCTGTGTGAAATCGGAGCGTGCATCCTTACCTCACTGTGTCTACCCTCAGTTTGTGTCTCTGCATCCTGGACAACGGGGAGGAATTTGAAACTCTGTAACTATATGTAGCCCTCCCACCTAGGCTGACTTTAATAATACATGCATATGTGTTTATATATTTTAAATATATAGAGAGGACACATAGAATGAAGCCCGTTTTAGAACGCCATCATTGTCTCGTTGAGCTGGACGGGCAGGTCATTCTTCAGTGTCAGGATCCTGAGGAACAAAAGGGCAGTGGGATCAGAAAATAAAGAAAGTAGGGAAGTTTGTGCTCTGGAGATCTTGTACAAGCTATGTCTTGTTCCAAACAGATCCGGAAGTACTGTATCTGATATGTCTCTTTAAGGAGAGAAATGGGACAAAGTCAGCAGGTGGCCTTCTGCGTGCGCTGAATGAGGCCTATTCTCATGAGTGGCCACATTCTCCTGTCCCTTCCCATGAGTGGCCATGCTCTCCCATTCCCCGTGTCTCATTCTCTTCTGTGATACCCTAGATATTCTCTATTAGTATGGCTTCCTTGACCAACCCCAGACCATTGGAAGGAACCTCATAATCCAGGAGCTCTCTGGCCCCACAGGGGAAAAGAAGACATCAATACTCTGTGGTCTCTGGGGCTGAAAGAGTAGAGGCTGGGAGGACCAAGACCCAGGAAGTCCTACCATCAAGAGGCCCCTCCTACAAGGACACCAGTTTCACAACTCAGGCAGTAGGTTCCACTTCTGCAAGAGAAAACTACACTTTGATTTCTCTCCTAGAGGAAAAAGGAGGAACGGCAGAGTTGACGCCTTCTCTGACAACACAGTGCATTCTTGAACGGCGGAAGAGCCCACCCAGGTCCTGCCTGAGCCCACGGCTGCAGAGTTAGTGCCAGGCGTACCCTGGCAGTAAGGTAGGTGTAGGTCATGGGGACTGGGACCCCCCAGGGAGGCTGGTGAGGTTAGGGGAGGACCCTGGCCAGAGCCAGCATTCCGTTTGTCAGCCTGGTAGCTATTAAGAGGTTTGGGTTTCTGTTCTCCATGATCACCTGGGATCCAAGACAAACAAGTCTGCCTCTGCAGGACTGTTGCCTGACAGAGAGCTTCCTTCCATCGCATGTGACTGCTCAGCAGCTCAGAGAGAGAGAGAGAGAGCACATGGTATCATGTTCACTTTCAGTATCCTTGGGTCATGACATTGACTTCTAAAGGATGAACTCTGTACTCTTACCAGCCCTCAATCCTGGGCTCAACCTGAACCCCAACACTGCCTCAGGAAGAAGTGTTCCTCGAGGACACTCGGGGGCAGTAGCCTGAGGTGTATCTGTCTGTCTGCTGGGGAAGGGGGAACCTCAGGGGCCAAGGCCCCACTGTCACCTAGATCCCCATTGATACACTACATTCAAGAGCGACAAGGCAAAAGTGTGGCAACCTAGCACAGGCTCCCTCTCCCACAGCTTAAGAACTAGGCCACCATTTACAGTTGGCTAAGAGGTGGCCATTGTATGTGGACGTCTCCTTACCTAGTTCCCCAGCAGATGCACCTCCAGACACTTGTCGTGGCCTGGTGCTATACGGATGGCCTCATGAGTCATACCCTACCGCTGGGAGACCTTAGGGAGACAGGAGAGGAGCTTGCGGAAGACAAAAGCCTGCAGAACTCTGGGAATGGGGATAGGGGAGGAATGCAAACATGAAAGGGTAGGGGTTGGCCAGGTGCTTTTGTGGTTGGTGTTAGAGGAGGGAGGCAAGGTCACTTTCCCCAGGGACGAAAGTGTTTGAACTGGGCCCTGAGAGATGAGCAAAGCTTTCACACAGAGTTTAGGATAGAACGTGCCTTCTTAGAGAAAAATAAAATATTGTAGACCAAAGCCAGGCCCTGGAGGAAGAATAGAATCACTACCAAACCCCACTCTGCCCTTGGTTCTTGCTAAAAGTGGCAACAAATACTAGGTGGTGTGGGGTACGTAGGTGTGACAGTCTATCCTTTAAAGTTGGGCAGCGACCAAGCAGACCTTGGATGGGACTTTCCTGTGTGTCCCACAGACACTGATGGACAAGTTCCTGGAGGAGCTGTGGGACCTCGTGTGCATTTCCCGGAGCTCCTGAGGGTCTTCAGTGAGCCAGATTTTCACTGAGCCCCTGAACCCAGTGCCGGGCCCACTGGAAGCACGATCAATAAGACGCTGGCTGTTGTTACCTTCTGTGTCGCGCTCAGGGACCTTTTATGTTGCTCTGTACCCCCATAGCTGGAAGCACCATATCTTCTCCTTCCAGAGGAGCACCTGGACTGACACCCGGCTCAAAGAAGAGACTCTGCAAGAGTTTGTTCATTGCGTGCTTACCAGATACAAGAAAGCCTGTCGTATCTGCTCGTCTGTTCCTGTAAAGCAGGGGCAAACTGTCTCCAAATGGCCTGAGGGCTATCAGGCCCCACCTATAAGCTGGTAAGATTTATAATGCAGGCATGCCTGTACAAATTAGAGTGGATGGGCAGTACGTCCTGTTGAGGTGTGGGGAGGTGGAGTTCCAATGTTAACGTCAACCTCCACCCCATCCCAGCTTGGGCAGAATGACAGTATCCATTTAGGCGTGGTCCTCATTGGCAAGATGTGGACCCAAGATCTCCAAAGTAGGCAGTTGTCTGGGCTCAGAAAACTACAGAGGTGTGTCTTTATCACGTTCTTGCCAGGATCTATGGAGAGGCCCCTCACGGTCCTGCAGGTGAGCCTGTACCACCCGACACAGGGCCCGGTCGCCTTTGCCAAAGTTCCGCTGCAGCTGCAACACGACGCCAGCCGGTTGCTGGTTGGGCGAGGGCAGGACACCCACCTCCAGCTGCAGCTGCCACAGTTGTCCCGCCACCATTTGTGCCTGGAGCCCTACCTGGAGAAAGGCAGCAACCTGCTGGCCTTCTGCCTCAAGGTGCTGACCCGCAAGAGCTGTGTGTGGGTCAACGGGCTCCCGCTGAGGTACCTGGAGCAGGTTCCCCTGCACTCCGTCAACAGAATCTCCTTCTCTGGCATCCAGATGCTCATCCGCAAAGAGGGGGGCGCCTCCCTTGAGGCCTTTGTCTGCTACTTCCATCTCAGCCCTTCACCCCTGATTTACAGACCCAAGGCTCAGGAGACAGACGAATGAATGGGAAAACACTGTCAAGAAGGAGACTCCCCCTGTTTTGGGGGGAGGCAACTCGTGATCTCCCGGGGTCTCTCCACGGCCCCTCCCGGTCTCTGTTTCCCTGCCAAGCCCTGGAGAAGCAACAGAAGCAAAGCTCCAGAGGGAGTCTGGAGACCCGGCACCCCACCAGCCCTGCTGCGGAGAGCAAGCCTTACAAAAGCAGGGTTTGAGATGGTCGAGTTACGTCAGAGTTCACATGTAAAGCCTGCTGGCCGCCATGTTCACAAGGAACCGATTCGGTAAACTTGGAGCGGCCCAGGGACGGAGAAGGGCCCTCCATGGCTCCCGGGAATGGGAACTTCATATACTTTTAGAGGCCCTGAGGGGTTCTGGGAGCCCCTCCCAGCATTCTGCCCACCCCCTCCCCATTTCCTCCCTTGTCTGGCTAGGAGTTACTTTATGTCCCTGTCTCCCATGCTGCCTAAGGGCAGGAGCATGGGGTTGCGGCAGGAATGCAAGGACACGCGGGGAGAAATTACGTTTGTGGTAGCTCGGGGTTACCTTCAGCTTTCGAATACCCACAGGCGCTCAGGGCTTAGGAGAGCCTGTGTTTAATAAACTAAAAGTATTTCATTACTCTGGCATGCCCAGTAGGATTCCCAGAGGCCCAGATGGGCCACATGTATACCATGTTGTCTTGTGGCTCTGGGAAGGGGGCCGGGAGGGGGAGGGGTGGCTGGACAAGGTGTGAGAGGAAATTGGGAAGGTAGGTAGGCGCTTACGTTTCTGGGAAGGTTGCAAGCAAAGCTCGAGGCTTCTGGCTGAGGAGGAGCTAGGAGTGCTTGGGAACTTCTTGTCCACCTCTTGTCTTCCTCTTCCTCTCTGCCCCCATCTTGTTCCCTCTCCCCTCCTCCCATCCTCTGTCTCTTCTGGACCAGAGCCTTGGTTGACCAGAGGTCAAAGGTCTTCAGGGAAAGATGGTTTTCTAGAGAAGTGGGCTCTTTCAGGATTAATTCTATGGTTGGAGTGCAAGGTTGTGTAAGAAATCAACCCAGCAGCTATCTCACTCAGAGTAAGTCAGACGACAGAGGCGGCGGTGGGGGTAGGGGGTGCCTGTCCTTCCTGAATGGGGATGGGGATGATGGTGGGTTGTTAAAAAGCCAAGTAGGCAAGGATGGAAGAATTTTCTCAGGGAGAAGGGAACAGAAGGCTAGCAAAGCTAGTGTTAACTCATGTGATGGCAGGAGACTCCCGCAGACTCCAATAACCACCATAACCCCAGATCCTGCACTAGAGCATCCCAAACACTGAGGGTACAGTGCTGCCGGCAGACTGGTCCATATCCCCCACACCTGGGACACCTCTGCCATTTACCAACCTGCGCCCCTTTGTGCCCAAATCCTGGGTTATAGGATCAATACTCCTCCCCAGCTGTGCACGTCTTCCCCATAAGGAAACTAACACTAGGCAAGACGCATGCACAGTTGAGAAGTCCCTCCGTCTACAGAATACGAATCGAGTCTACTCAGATCACAGGCACAAGACCAAGGGGGACGTGTGTCTACTTGGGACGGCGCTGGCCATGCTGTGAATGGCCTCCAGGGCTCCCAACGCAGTTTCTCCCTCCCTTGTCAGTGAGCTTGCACCAAACCCCCACCCCATGTCAAATGTGTGTCAAGTCTCAGGATCCAGGAATAAACAAAGCCAGTAGAATCTGCCTGCCAGCAGCTTGCGGGCCTCAGGAGAGAGAAGCATCCAGGAACAAATGACTTAACAATCTGTCACAGCTGCTGACATCGTCCCTCTCCACTGTCCAGTTGGAGTTAAGCCCTGTCATCAAGTGGGTTTGGAGTTGACAGTTCTATATGTTCATCCCTCTGCTGAGCGAGTCACACAGTGCAATAAACCATTGAGGGCTGCAGCCAGAGCTCACTACCCAGTCACTCCTCACAACCCCCCAGATAGACTCTGGTCTCAAGCACAGGCCTCAGGTAAGGACAGTGAAATTTAGAAGGTCAGAAGCCAGGGCCACCTCATTTGCGAGCTGGGTGACCTTGGGCAAGTGAGTTAGCCCATCAGACCCTGTGGAAAGCCAGGAAGACAGGCATCCCAGCCTAGGAGGTGGGACACGGAAAACACTTGGTGCCATGCCTGGCACACGGAAGGAACTCAACAAAAGGCTGCCATCCTCAGACCAAAGATGGGGAAGCCAAAATCCATACATCCTTAAGCTTACCGCAGACTTGGAGCTTGGGGCGACTTGAACCCCAGTAACCTGGCTCCAGAGCTCAAGGGCTTTCAGCTCTCTCTCTCTCTCTCTCTCTCTCTCTCTCTCTCTGAGGATATTATATTCAGGTGGGGCCTGGGGGGTGGGAAGGGTTTGTTTGGGTTTTTTTGTTATTGTTGTTTTTTGTTGTTGTTTTTGTTTTTTGTTTGTTTGGATTTTTTTTAGCTCCTTTTGTATCAGAAGATCTGGGTTTGTAGAGCAAGAGACATTCTTGGCACTGGAGGGGAGAAACTGCCTACAGTTCAGGCTGATGTTCTCCTGACTTTAAAGGAGGGACAGGTCCCCGGAAGTTAAGTGCTGTCCACTCTACCCATCACAGAGCAGCCGCCCACAGGCGAAACTTGAGATGACTTAAGAGACCGTGTGACCACCAAAGGCTCAAGGGACCAGGGTCTCTGGGTGCAGCTCCTGGCACCTCCGAAGAATTTGTAGAACAGACTATAGCTGCTGACTGCCTCTCTCTGTCCTCTCCCCCCCCACCCCGGAGAGTACAAACCCATCCATGCTAGGGGTCCATGGCTGGAGTATTTGCTCCACAGAGACTGTGTAGTTGGAGTGTTTTGGGTGAAGTGTCTGTGCGGTCCTCAGGCTGAAGAGTAGGCTGGAGGATGGCAGGCCAGACACAGGAAGAGGAAGGCCAGGAAACATCTGGCTTGTTTCACAAAGCCTCCTCAGGAGAATTTCCTCCTCCTCCTCCTCCTCCTTCTCCTCCTCCTCCTCCTCCTCCTCCTCCTCCTCCTCCTTCCCCTCTTCCCCTCCTCCCCCCACCTCCTCCCCTCTCTCTCCCCCCTCCTCCTCCTCTTCCTCCTCCTCCTTCTCTTCCTTCTTTTTACATTTTATTTTAGACGGTCTCATTGTGTGGCTCAGAGCAGACTTGCGCTCACTAACCCACCTCTGCCCTCCCAAGTGCTTCAATTAAAAGTGTACACCCATCCACCCCTGGCTTGTGTCAAGTATTCGAGAGAGGAAACTCTGCTAGGCTCCACGTCTCTTGAAAAACATAAACCTCTAGCTGCCAGATTCACGACCACCCCCGCCCCACCCCACCCCGTTCCACTCCTCCATCCCTTGAAATTTGCAGGCTGACGTCAAGACCTCGGTTTGTGGATTTGACGTGGTTTTTCTTGCCTATGCGGGGTCCCCTCTAACCATCTCCTGTGAATGTCCTCGGAGTCCCCTTCCCAGCAGTACAGCCCGCGTGGCCATGGGCATGAGAACACGGAAGCAAACAGAACATCCAGACACACACTCAGGCACAAAACCCCCTTAGTCTCGAGCTGGGCTCTGGTCAGCCTGCTGTCTCGGCCACAATTCACACTTCTTACTTACCATCCCATGGTCTTTGGACCCATCCCCCCTACATTCGAGGCCCTATGGAGGTAAACTAAGGCACTGCACGTAAACGTGCCTGTGGCACATGGTATGTGTTCAGGAGGGTCAGTTAGCATTGGCCAGCTTAGTGAACCAAAGTGAGCACCCATGGTCCCGTGGGCTCAATTGCCCACACATGTGCACTGCAAGCACACCTGACATAACATAGATCCCTTCTGGTCAGGTGCACCTCAGAGCTGGCCCTACAGTTCTGGAGACAATGTTTGGAAATTCGGAACTTATTCCCTACCCTGCCTATTGAGTCTATTTGAGGAGGGGGACAATTCCCTCTCACCAGCATTTTCAGCCTCCAATAGAGGGGCAAGACAGCAGGCTCTCCCAGGAGACCCTGAGAAGGGCCCTTAGCTATGGCAGTCAGAAGTCAGCTGGCTAGCCTGGGTCCAGGCCAGTTACCTGCCAAAGATCCTTCCCCTGGCCTCCCTCTCCCAAGCATGCACCAGCAATACCCACCTTGCTCTGCAAGCCTGCCAGCTATACACACCAGCACTGCTTAAGACCATAGGGCACGAGGAGAACACCCCACCAGAGATCTGAGCAGGACAGTTCTTAACCTGAAGGAGTACTTATTGCTACACAAAGGAGCAACAATCAATTTTGCCAGCAGGGCACCCAGGGAGCACCACCAGGGCACCCAGGGAGCACTACCAGGGCACCCAGGGAGCACCACCAGGGCACCCAGGGAGCACTACCAGGGCACCCAGGGAGCACCACCAGGGCACCGAGAGAGTAGTGGCTCCATAAATGTGTAAAGGAAACCTTAGTTGAGGGGTTCAATTTCAGGCCTCTTGGTGTCTGATAGAGCTGAGGACACGGCCTGAGAATCATTTCTATAACTACCCACTGCACTACCAGATTGCCATCAATCAAGAGGTGTCAGAAGCAAGCAAACAAGCGAGCCTCATTGAATGTAGATGCTTCCTCACTCCCTCTGCCCTCCACAAACCAGCTGGAGCTGGAACACCCACCTCCTGCTCCATCCACTGGCTCCTGCTTTTGCTCCCTGTCCGTGGCCTCTGGGTTGTAGTCACTCCGATGCCCGCAGGTCATCCATCTAGCCAAGACTTGGGGGGGGGGAGGGGTAAACCCTAGGAGGAGATGCTGATTTTAATGAACTTGGTCCACATTACAAGGCTGATTCCTCTTACCTTTAACGTGAACTCACAGGCGGATTAAAGTGAAATAAAACCTACTATTTGAGTTACATTTTCAGCTTATTGGAAACATGCATTACCTCCCCGTGACTGGGCCGTGAGAAGGGAAGTTATTATCTTTCTTTAGAGTTTGTAAACGCTTTATGGCCCAGGCATTAAGCCGGCTGGGGGTGGGGGTAAGCGGAGGAAAAAAAAAACTGTTCCCGCTTACCTTTGTGGTCCAATCACACGCTCCAGTGGGAAAGAAGCATCCCCAGTGAGTGATGGAGAGAGCCAGGTGAGCCCCAGCAGAGAGAGGAGTGGAGTTATTTTCTTCTTTAGGCCCGTGAACCGAAAGGACATTAAAGTACCATTTGGCAAGGTAGCTTGTTCCGTCCTCCAGAGAGGCTGCAACTCACCCCCGTCCCAGCCTCTCCCTGTTCTTCTGGTATTTATTTCCAGGAGAAAAAATAAATGGCCTCGTCCCAGAGAAACGCATCTTAGAGGGAGTAATTGTGAAGGGCACGACTCTGGACATTTGGAAGCAAGGAGAAGCCAGAGAAAGGGCAGAGCCATGAGAAACACGTCATATGGACCTGGCTCAGAAGAATCAGCAGATTCCCCTCTGTCCCCCAATCCCTCTGTGTTCTGTCAACACAGAGAAGCCCCCATGCTCGAAGCTGGGAGTCTAGCTTTCTGCCTCCTGGAAGGAAACCTGCCCAGAATGTCTCTTCTGCCTTCATTTAAAGCTATGGAGTCAGGGGCTCAGAGAGGTTTTCAGGGTTAAGCAGAGGCTGCCCAAGAAGCTGGTGCTCAGCCAGGCACTCAGACCTGACGTTTCTGGGGTTCTTTTCTGCAAGCTCAGATGCTGTGATGCCAGTCTTTCAGAGAGTGTGTCTTGGATGGCCTGGGAACAGGGACACTGTTAAGTATCCTTGTCTGGAGGGCTTTAACCATCCAGGACCAAGTCGGGCAAGTAAACCCCGTCTCAAGTATTCACCACCACCACCACCACCACCAACAACAACAACAAAAACAGAATTGTCATTTGAGCGACTGGAGACCAGAGTGGGCGAAGTGCCAGGAATCTAAACAAACAGGAAGTGGAATTCAGAAATTAGCATGCACGGACGTGATGAGCACGACTGGCTGCATCCCTCTAACTTCAGTGACATCTAAGAGAAAGGGTGCAGGGGGAACCAGGCCCCGCCCTGAACTTCCCAGGAAGGTCTTTTGCAGAAATGGAGGCCTCTGAGGGAGGAGCTGCTCGTGGCCAGCTGGGGACTCGGGTGGTTCCTGAGTTGGTGGGATGAGGCAGAGATGGCTGGGTTCCTCTCCTTTCAGAACCCACCGCCTCCCTTTGGCAGAAGCAGCTGGCAAAGGGAACTGAGACTGAGCGGCCTGAAGGGTCTGAGTCCCTACTGTGCAGAGCAGGGAGAGCACAGTAGATACATGGGCAGCCAAACTGCAACGCAAGCCCGGTGTGTTCTGTGTCAGTGCCCCTTAGCCGTGTGCCTGGTGCGTTCTGTGTCAATGCCCCCTTAGCTGCGTCTGGGCCCTAGGGTAGCCACCAAGTAGAGTGGGAGCAGCCATAGGGGCTCCTTTGCCACCCTCTCTGACCTAAGCACCTGTGGGCAAACAGATGGTATAGCAACCATAGCAACACACAAAGAAAAGCCAGGTGTGGTCTAGCTTGGCTCTCATGTATCCATACCAGGATGCCAAAGTGCCCTGCTTTGACAGTCCCCTTCCTGGGAGCCATAGCACAGAGCAGAGAGAGAGGGGGTGGAGGAGGGAGGAGGGAGGGAAGGGACAGGGGAGGGAGGTGGAGGGAGGGGAAGGGAGGGGGGAAGGGAGGAGGAAGGGAGGGGGAGGGAAGGAGGAGGGGAAGGGAGGGGGGAGAGGGGAGGAGAGAGAGATGTCCAAAGAAGACCAATACTCAAATCCTCACTGTTCTCCATTGATTCTAGAAGCTTCCATTATGACACATGCCACCTTCTCCTCACCTATAAAATAGAGATACTGTTAGTGCCTACCCCACCTCTGTGAAGGTGGGGGAATAAAACCAAATGTAAAACAACCCAGTGCATGGACCGTGCACTAAGTGCCAGCTATCTCATTAGCCACCAGATCCTTCCAGAAAGATCCCTCGCTGCTCCCACTGAGAAGAGCCCTCATCCAGCTCTACGCCAGTGCTGGGGCGTTCAAATGGGGCAGTAAACAGTTACCTGTGGCACGAAACTCCTCATCTCCACAGGAGTCGGTATGATCCAGTCTGCTTGCTAGAACTTCTTACCAGAAGAACCCTATATGTTGGCAGAAACTCTCTCAGACATGATTGACAGCTGCCTGGCTCTCAGTAGGTCTTGAGCAAGACCCTGAAGGCAGGAGGGTGAGCTATGAGGGAAAACCTGAGTGACTAAGAGCAGGCTTCTAGGGGTTGGGGGATTTAGCTCAGTGGTAGAGCGCTTGCCTAGCGAGCGCAAGGCCCTGGGTTCGGTCCCCAGCTCCGAAAAAAAGAAAAAAGAAAAAAAAAAAAAGCAGGCTTCTAGGGACCAAGCCTAGCAGACACTTGGTCCCCAGCTCCGAAAAAAAAGAAAAAAAAATGGAGTTTGAAAGGCCAAGGGCTCAGGCCGTGAAGAATGAATGGCTTCGCTCCTGAAGCAGTCACCGAGCCTGGCAGCCCCCAGCAGAACCTCACTGCACAATCCCTCATCAGTCAGCAGGGCTGTTTACCGACGGGCCTTGCCCTCCCACCAGTCACCACTCAGAAACAGGCACACAGCTCCGGAGCTCTGAGCTCTGCCCCAGGAGGACTGGCAGGGGCCTGGAGTCTGGAGTCTCAGTACCAGCACTGGCCCTCATTACTGAGAATCACATGGCCCCCACAGACACTCGTTAGAGGCCTAGGCGGGAAGCTAACAGGGAAGGTTGCCATCCAGTTTTATATCGAGTGGCTCCTGGGCCTGTAGAGTCTGTAGTTACCACGTAGGTTTTTTTGAGTTGAAACATCTCAAAGCCGCATCTGCTCAGACTCCTAACCCACTCTGCGCGCCGGGGGCCGTCTACAGGTCCCCTGCCTGAAAGTCTGGGTAACAGAAAAACCACAGGGTAGTTATGAGCTGTGATTTTTCTCTCCTCGGCTAAAGAAAGAGAAAGAATTCCCACCTGAGAACCTCGGCATGCCTTCCAAACCAGAGAGAATGCTTTGAGGACCCTCAAGGGAAGACCGGGTGAGAGGAGACCCGGTGTTGAGTGGGGGAGGGGCGGGGAGCCTGCTGGGGAGTCGGCTTCGTGATAAGGGAAAGTCACTGGTTCCTCCTGATGACAGCTGCCCTCCCTTCGGAGGAAGGGACCTCCGGGCTGCACACATTTCACTTCACCAGCCTCCAGTCAGGGACAGCTCAACAGCTGACTTTCTGGTACAAGAGTTCCCGTGGCAGCATTTGCCAATTTCCATGGTATGGTTCTTCTCACTGTGGTCCGTTTTGAGAGCCCCACTACAGGGCGACATTATTAAACGACAGAGAAGAGACTCGAGAAGCTCATGCTGTTGTTTCTCTCTCTTTCTCTCTCTCTCTCTCTCTCTCTCTCTCCTCCTTCCTCTCTCCTTCCCTCCCCCTCTCTCTCCTCTCCTTCCTCCCTCCCTCTTCCTCTTCCTCCTCCTCCTCCTCTTCCTCCTCCTCCTCCCTCCTCCTCCTCCTCCTCTTCCTCCTCCTCCTCCTCCTCCTCCTCCTCCTCCTCCTCCTCCTCCTCCTCCTCCTCTCCTCCTCCTCCTCCTCCTTCTTCATCTTCTGGAATGTTGGTTACTAATCATTCCGATGAATAGGTCAGAACACTGAGCATAGACGTAGCCTCTCTCCTCTCTGCCACCTACTGACACACAAGTGACACAGCAGCCACACCTACGATGCCTCTACCGGCAGAAGCACAAACCTTTCTATACTGGTTTTTGCCACACAGATGCAGTAGCCTCCTAGACACCAAGAGCAGGGTAGCACCAGGTTGGTCACCCAGGCTGTCTATGTAGAGCTACCCAGCAGCCCTTGAAGGGCTTCATGGCATCACGCCACCACCCTGTTAAAGCCAGGAAGGGCCTCCGCCTCCAGCTTCCAGTGTGCGCCATTTCCTTCTCCCATCCCCTCTTCTCTCAGTGAGAGAGCTTGCTGCTTCAGTTCCAGGCAGGAGGTACCCCATTCCCCGGCTCCACCCATTCCATACTCTCAAGAATACAGACACTAGGGCCAGAGAGGTTGCTCAGCAGTTAAAAGCACTCGCTGTTCTTGCCAAGGACCCAGGTTCGAGTCCCAGCACCAAATGTCAGCTGGCTCCCGGGAGCCTGCACCTACAACTCCGGGGAATCTGATGCCCTCTTCTAGCTTCTGTGGGCATCTAATATACATGGTGCACATGCGAATAAGCAGGCACACACAAGCACATGAATGAAAATAAATTAAGGAATGCAGACACAACAAAAATGCTTAGGAAGCAATGAGTTTTGATTGTTTGCCTTGAATTAGTTATGGCTTATTTAGGAAAGTTCATATAACTTAACTTTAATAATTAAAATTTTAGTAATTCTTGTAAGTGATTAAATGTAATTTATTATTAGATCAAATGGCTTAGCTCTGTTTAGACTTCCATGATATTTTTTAAAAGAAGTTTGATATATATACATATACACACATACATATATATACATACACACACACAGACACAGACACACACAGACACACAGACACACACACACACACACACACACACACACACACACACACACATATATATATATATATGAGTGTTTGGCTTGTAAGTGAGTCTGTGCACAAGTGCATGCCCAGTGGTCCTCTGGAACTCAATTCATGGATGCCTGGGAGGTACCATGTGGATGTGGGTGCAAGGAATTGGACTTGGGTCCTCTGTGAGAACAGCACGGGCTGAGCCATCCCTCCAGCCTGACCCCTCATACTCTTTAACAACCAAGTCCCATGAGAGGGCCTCAGCACCCTACTACCTGGGACCGAGCGTTCTGGCCCCTGGTACTCAGGTGCTGTGGAGCAGGGAAACATAGTGGAAATGCCTTAAAACCAAATCACTTTACTATTCCAGAGCAAATGGGTTCATACTTTTCACCACGGAAATCGGAAGTAACCTCGGGAGAAGCTGTGGCACGTTCTGGGTGAGGGAACGAAGGGTCAGAGAGCAGGAGTGAGCCCAGCCTGCCCGGCTGGCCAGTGCTGGTGCCAGCATCTGTCTTGCTTGCAGGTTTTGCTCATCTCCTTCTTCCTCTGTGCTTTTGATATAGGGCAGCCCATGACCAGCCCTGCGCTTGCCTGGCGGAGCCTCATTGCGTGTCCGCCTAGCAAGGGTGACCTGTCATATTTCATAGCTAGAGCACGTATGCGAGGACTGGAATCAGCCCTTCACTTAAAACGCAGCCTGGTATAGAATCAGCTCATTATCATGTCTTTCTTAGGGTCTTTCTGTCTCCGAGCTTCAAGTCAGTGACAGGTTGTGAGGCCACCTTCCTCCTCACAGGGTTGGAGGGGACAGGGTTCTCTGACCCTCCTCTTATACCTCTGGAATACAGGATGTCGATGTTTCTGGAAAGTGGTTCAGCAGTGATGAGGTACAAAGGGCTTTAGCCTAGGTCCCCTGAGTTGACTTCCTGGACACCAAGAGCAAGGCAGCAGCATCTGTTGGTCACTCAGACTGCCTACTCATAGCTACCCAGCAGCCCTTGCAAGGCTCCACGGCACCGCCACCCTGCAGCTGTCAGTGTTGGGTTCTAAGACCCTGCTGAGCCAGGATTGCGGCCTCTCCACAGCCTCTAGTGGGCCTCTCCAGTGGGCACAAGGTATCCTTCTCCAACCTCCTCGTGTCTCTTAGTGCCGCCGCTGCTTCTGCGTCTGGGCAGGAGGAACCCCTCAGTGCCCACCCTGTATCCCTTCCATTTTTGTTTCTCCCTGTTTCCTGGCATGTTGATTTAGCATGCTTGGCTCTCTTTAAACATCACGCTTTATGACCGTTTGCAGCGCAATTTCATTCCTGTCCTGCCATTCAGTTTGAATTAAATATCGAACAGATGTGAGTCTTTTTTTTTTTTTTTTTTTTTTTGGTGCTCTTTTTTAAAGGAAAAAAAAGTTTAATATGAGGGAGCGTGCCCTCCTAAGATCAGGAAAACCGTTCGGAGAAATAAGCCCGCTCAAATTAAAAAGGAATCGTATTGGTTTCGTTCGTGACGCTTTCAAGTGGTACCTTTCGAAGTGCTAAGGAACAGCGTTTCCAACAAGCTATAAAGCACCGGGAGAAAGCGGGGCAAGATATATGGCCTGGGGCTGATGGGGAAATTGAGCTCCAAAAAGGGGGCAGCCCCACCTGGGAGGAAGCTCTGAGCCTGGAGATGAGGTTTGCAGATGAGGTTGGGGGAGGCCATCTTCCTCGAAGGCCCTAGGGAAGGCCTGTGCTGTGCAGCCTGTGTGGTCAGGCTGAGAAGGAAGGCAGAAGGGGTCCTCCGCGTGCTCAGAGACCCATGCCGGGCCCATGCATCACGTCCAACATTCATAGGTTTGTACTACCAACGGCCCGTCTATCATAATCAGCTGTTGCGGTCCAAACTGCCTTCCCTGACACGTTGCCGTTGTCTCTGTTACCATCTTTTGGAAACTGGGATCTCTGGCCATTGACGGCTCACTGGAAAGTGAGGAGAAAGCTACAGGTCCTCTCTGCAGACAAGATCGCAGATAGAGTTGCTCATAACCTCGGTGGTTACGGTCACTGTCCAACATAGCCTCACAGCACAGAGCATCTATTCACCGAAGTGTTCTGCTTGTAGGGCTGGGCCCATCTCGTGATGGCTTTTCCCATGAGCAGGAATGGCTGTTCAGACTCCAAACATCTCCCCTCAATTCTTGGCAGCAACCATAGCCGCCTCTCCAAATTATTGGACCTGCCGCCACTTGTGGCTTCCAGCCAGGACCTCTTAGGGCCAGCTAAAGTGTTTCCATGTGGTCCCTTGACTCGTTGTACCAAAAGACACTACTTCAACTTCAGCACTGACTGCAAACAGCATTTCCATGTCCAGGGCATGGGGCCAGCTTGTTCTAGACATCTTGGATGCCTGCTGCAAGGCTCTGCACACCCAAGGTTTGCCTCAGGGACAACATGGAAACACCCAGGGACCTCGCATCAGGCCCTGCCGATGAAACAGAGCCAACACTTCCTAGAATTCCACAGGCAAGGATTTAAGGGGAAAAAAAAAACAAAAAAACAAACAGCCCTAGACTTTGGCGTCAGGTAGCTGAAGTCTAGAGCCAGGTTCTGCTCCTTCCTAGCTGTGACACAGTTTGCATGCAGTTCCCACAGACGCTACAGGAGGTTGTGAGACACTATGTAGGTGCTGAGAATCAAACCCGCAGGGTCTCTGAAAGAGCAGCCATCCCTGTAGCTGAGTGCTAAAGGCGTCTCTCACTGCTGAGACATCTCTGTAGCCCCACGCCCAACCCCCCTTTCCGTATGCATACTCATCTTGTGCCAAGGAGTACTCAGCACAGTGAGGGACCAGTACTTAAGCACTATAGTGTTAAGTAGCTATCCTTCCATCCTACCTCCAAGCTGACAGGCAGCCCCTACCTGACAGTACTCACTAGGAGGCTGGAACTTGTGTCAGAGCCACGTATCCCCCTGGAGGAACCACAACGATGGCCTCAGGAGGAGTGGGAGACAAAACGGGAGGGGAGGGATGAATTATGCCTCGCAGTTGTGTCTTGGGGAAGGGAGAGATGGGAGGGGGAAGCTGAAGAAATGTCAAGTGGCTGCAGATGAGGAACTGAGAGTCGAGAACTGTTGTTGCTCCAACGGTCCTGTGCCCGCCATGGCCCTGTGGTCCAAGGCTCACCTCTGAGACCCTGTGCTGGCCCGGGTAGTTGATAGAGTGTAAGGGCCAGCTGTCTGCTGTAAAGGAAGGAATGGCCACATTTGGTTTCTAGAGGAACTCTCAGCTCACACAAAGAGTGGTCAGAAAAGGGAGAAGCTTGGATAATGGGCTGTGGGCAGAGAGATCGAGATAGACAGACAGACAGACAGGAGACAGACTGACAGACACAAAGAGGGTAGTAGACAAAGAGAGACAGAGACAGACAGACAGACAGACAGACAGACAGAAGATGGACTGACAGAGACAAAGAGGGTAGGAGACAGAGAAACAGAGACAGACAGACAGACAGAAGACGGACTGACAGACAAAGAGGGTAGTAGACAAAGAGAGACAGAGACAGAGACAGACAGACAGAAGACAGACTGACAGACACAAAGAGGGTAGAAGACAAAGAGAGATGGAGGCAGAGAGGCAGAGACAGACAGACGGACAGAGACGGGTTGACAGACAGAGACAGAGGCGGCTCCACCTTGCTGCTCACCAGGACAGGCAGCCAGAGGGATCTCAGTCACCTCCCACCCTGCACAGAGACGTGGCAGTCATTCATTCGGGCTTTGCTGAGAGCAAGAGGTCCTTGGAAGGGGGCTTAGTGTCCAGCCATGGAATAGCTCCCAGCTCACCACCGAAGGGCTGCACACACAAACAGACCTGGAGCCCTCTTCCCACAGAGTTTGGGGGGGTCCCAAGGGAACCCCTTTGATTCTTGGCAGCAAGCATGCCTGTGTTCAGCACGAAGCCCTTGTCCCTAGAGCTTACTAAAGAGGTCAGATGTCCTGAGGTGTAGCCTGGGGGAAAGGGACCTGACTCTCCTAGTCTTAGAGAAAACAGCTCTCCCTTTCTCCCTTCTCCCTCCAGCCCTACAGAGTGGTAGGGATTCGAGATCTTAGGTTATTAAGAGGTTGACCATGGGCTGGGGAGATGGCCCAGTGGGTAAAGTGTTTGCCATTCAAGCCCGAAGCCCTGATCTTGGATCCCCAGCCTTCATGGAAACAGCTGGCGTGGTGGTTGCACCTATAACCACAATAGGAGGCGTGGAGACAGGCTGGTGCCAGGAACACACTGGCTGGGCAGTCTAGCTAAAAGGGCAAGATCTGGCTTTATGGAGAAACCCAGACTCAGAGAGTAGAGCGGGGCAGGGCATGAGATGGAGAGTGACAGAGGAAGACACTTATATCAATCTGTACAAGCACAGGTGAATAATCTACACACACACACACACACAGACACACACACACACATTCATACATACACACATGCACACATGTAGGCACACATGTACATGTGTGTACGCACACACATACTCACACACATACACACACATGCACACACACATGCACACATGTAAGCATACACACGTACATGCGTGCATGCACACACATACACACACATACACACATACACACATACACACACACGCAATGCACAAACACACATATGCACATGCACACACAGACATACACATGCCTACAAGTACACATGCATGCACACACATACACAGACACTCACACGCATGCACACATGCAAATACACACATGCATACACACGCACGCGTACAAGCACACACACACACACACACACACACACTCAGCTGACCGTGGCTTGCGTCAGTCTCGCATCCCCTAGTCTGTCCCTCATGCCAATGGTCTGCTTCTACGCCCCCTGTAGGGCAGGGGCTTTCTCAAGCTCTTCCCCACCACATCTGAGGTCACATTAGGCTTGTCCTCCACTGATGCCACAGGCCGTAGGCTGGCTAGAACGTTATTATCTTATACACGTCCATATCTGTCTGCTGCTGTGCTGTAGGAACCTCCTAGTGACTCACACCTAGTACACAAGCAACCATTTACACCATCACTGGGCCTCCCAAAGAATCAGGGTAGACAGGCTGGCACACTAGGCTTTTTCTGGGTCCATGCCTGTTATGTCCACTTAGCCGGTGACTTTGTCTAACCATCTGACAGGCCTTTGAGATGTTCGTAATATCTTAGGCTGCGTTTGAAGTTATAACCCAATGCATCCATAAAATGCACTTTGGGGGCAATTCCCTTGGAGCTGTTCCCAGGGAGCTTGTACCCAAGTGGGTGCTAAGTGTGGATTCTGTCAGCTCTTATGATGCCCATTTTACAGATGTGAAAGCAGGTAGGTGGGATTGGGGATGGGGGTAGCCACTTACTCGGTGGTACCAAGCGTGTCTCTGTGTCATTTCTCAGGCTCCTCTGCTTTCAAGATATAGTCTCTGGGTTGAATGGGAGCCCCAGTGCCTTTGTTCATGCAAGTGAAGCGCTAATGGAGATAGATTCCCACAGCAGCAGGGGCTCGATGGGAGGAGGAAGCTGCTGCTTCGGCCTCTGAAACTACCTCCACAGATGGCCATCTCAGACCAAGCCCAAGGCTGCCCTTCCTGACCCCTCTGAAGATGTCCTTTTAAGTGAAGGGGGTACTTTAGGATCTCTAAGCCCCTTGGAAGATGTGAAAATGGGGGCAGGTCAGCCACATGAAGAGCGGCCTACAATGTGTAAACACACCTCGGGATGCTAATCTCCCAGGTCAGGCTCTGGGGCTCCGGCTGCCCACTGCAGGAGCAGAGGCTGCGTGATCCTATATAGATGACAGGTGGTCTTGGAGCTCCCGGGGTCAGGCAGGACACTTTGTTGGCACCTCTGCCCTGAATCAGCCTAAGTGTCCAGCCCAGCCTTCCTCCGATACAAAGCAGTCACGGCTACCAGGCTAGAGAGGGGCTCCGGGGTCACACAGAAAACCCTGGCCCCTGGTTGTGCCCCTGGCCGAGGTGCACGGGGCTAATCAGAAACACCTGTGTACATGGAATTTCCTGCCCGGGTTCAGCCTTCATTTCCTCTGCCAGTAAAAACCCGAGGCATGCAAAGGTGAAAGAAACCAGTCAGTCAATCACCAGACGACGGCCACCGGGGCTGCGGAGACAGGACTTTCTAAATTAAAATTTAATTCTCACCCGATGGCCCAGCCAGGACAGACCATGATTCAAACGCTACAACCAGTGGCCACAGCCAGGCAGCCCTGGTGCAGGAATGAACCTCATCCCCGGGCCGGAGGAGGGTGTCACCCACCCAGCCTTGGTCATCGGGCTACAGGGCAAGCGCCTCAGATGGAAAGTGACTCCCTTCCTTGACAGCTCCATCCTGCAGCTGCAAGGGCGGCTGCTTGATTAGCTTGCTCTTGACTTCGGGCTGTTTGAATTATTAGGTGCTGGAGAGATCAGAGCTCCCCGGTGACCCGGTGGTCATTTAGTAGACAACATCAAAGCCAGGGCAGCCAGAGTCCAAACCGGAGGATAATGGTCAGAGCCTGAGGGTCTGCGCTCTGTCCTAGCCCAGCAGGTTTAGGTGAGGAGAGAGTCATAAAAACCGCCCCTGGTTTGTTTTTTTCCCCCCAGAACATTTTCCCAGAGATTCCTGCAGGCTAGTGGAGGTGCGGCTTGGAATGGGGAGGAAGAAATGTCGCCCTGCCCATTTTATGATCACACAGACTTTGTCTGAAGAATGACTCGCCTGACTGCACAGATGGAGGGCAAGTCATGAGGCCATCACAGGAGACTGAGGCACGCAAGAGATGGGGGAGTGGTCCCCAGAGGCCAAATCCGGGCCGAGGACCCAGGCCTAAGGTTGTTTGATCCTGAGCTCAAAGCCTGTCTTGGGCCATTGTACAAGCTGACTTTCCACAGTACAGAAATAAGGTTCTCTCTCTCTCTCTCTCTCTCTCTCTCTCTCTCTCTCTCTCTCTCTCTCTCTGCCTCTCATATTGTGGTTGAAAGGTGGATATGCACAAGGGGAGCTCGGAACCCAATAATGTAGCCATCTCTGAGAGGAAGCATCTGCTTCCGGGACAGCGGCAAGGCATTGACAGAGAGCACAATGCAGGAGGAATCATCTAGACTTCTGAAGGACCTGATCCAGCCTGCTCACCACAGACCCACTTCCTTTCCGTTCAGACCTGTGCCCCTTGGCAAGATGCCCACAGACTCTTCTCCACCTTGCTTGATTCCCCCCGCACTCCCACTCCCAGCCCAAGAGACTCAAGTACAAATATGCATTGGTGGTGTGGGCTCTGGGAAGACAGGACCAGCCCAAGTCTTTCCTAGTCCTGGATATGTTGGCAGGTGGGAGAGACTGCAGGAGAGGCATAACCATGTTAGCCCGGCAGGGCACAGCATTTCTCAGAAGTAGAGCTTGACCAGATCTTCTCTCTCTCTCTCCCTCTCCCTCTCTCTCTCTCTCTCTCTCCCTCTCCCCCCCCCCCCCTCCCTCTCTCTCTCTCTCTCCCTCTCCCTCCCTCTCTCTCCTCTTAGCATTTCATTTCTTGGAAGTGGAGCTTGACCAGGTCTTTATAAATCGGCTCTTTCTCTCTTTCCCTCTCTCCCTCTCCTTTCTCTCTCTCTCTCTCCCCCCTCCCCCCCACCCTTCCCCCTGTGTTGTATCGATAATGCATGCTTGTGTGCGCAGGTGCATACCCATGAACAGTGCCCACAAAGAGGCCAGAAGCTGACTTCTGGTGTCCTCCATCCTCCTCCGCACCTTATTTTGAGACTGGTCTCGATCTTCCTGAACCTGGGTCTTTCTCACTGAGCCTGGATCTTGCTGCTTTAGCATGTGCTTGAGGAGGGGGTGGGGCTGAAATCAGAGGAAAGCGACCAAGATCTTCACCCTGTGCCATCTCCTTTCTTCCCACAATCAACAGTAGCAAAGCAAACGGCTTTCCCCGGAAATTACCAAGCACAAACTACCCACGAAGTAGTTCCCATGAAGAGTAAAATGGGACAGATGTAATTTGTTATATGTAATCAGGAAAGGGAGGACAGGAGAAACGGTTCAGTGGTACAGAGCCCTTACTGCTCCCGGAGAGGACCTAAGTTTGGCCCCCAGCAGCCCCGTAGTAATTCATTCCTATGCCTGTAACACCAGACCCAGGAGACCCAACACTCTCTTCTGGCCTCTGTGGGTTCCTGTGTCCATATGGTGTACATATACCCACGAAGGCTTGCACACACATAAAAATAAATAGATCTTTAAAAGGGTCCTCCTTGTGTGTGGTATTGGGTAGGAGTTGGTGTGGGAGGCGGGCGTCTAGTAATGACTGACTTAGGTTGACCCCGGTGCTGGCTGCGTTCACTTAGTGAAAATCCAATAAGCCACAATGCTCAATTTGTTCACTTTCCCATGTGCATGCCATAATAAATACCGTTTTCATAAAAGTTGTCAGGTCCAAAGCATTGTGCATATAACTAAATAAATATGGAATGCCCATCTTAGTGGAGAAAATGTGGGTCTTACTTTGTTTTAAAGTAAAATACCTTAAAATATGTTGTTTACCTCAGCATCGGAGTTAATCCCTTAAACGCTTGAGTGAGTTTCCTTCCCACTTCTAAAACAGGTTTTTATTTTATTTTATTTTTAATATTTATGTATGTGCATGTGCACGGGTATGCAGGTGCCTACAGAGGCCAGAAGAGGGTATCAGGTCTCCTGGATCTGGAATTAAATAAAAGTGGTTGCGAGTTGCCGGTGCCTGGACTACGTGCTGCCCTACCCTACCTGCCCTTGAGGTGGTTGGAGGTGAGATGGTGCAACGGACTCCAAGAGCAGGCGAGAAACACTGCAGCAAGCCGCAGCAAGCCGCAGCAAGCCGCAGCAAGCCGGTCTGAACACAGCTGCAAGCTCCTTTACTACCCTCCACCCGCTCCCCATTGGTCCCAAGAAAGCATCTCCTCTAAACAGCTGTTCCCGATTGGCTGGTACTGTCTACGTCAGCAATCCTCGGTCAGTCCTCAATTAGGTCCTCCTGCAGGAGATGCCTTTGCGGGTGCGTGCTCCTCCCCCCCCCAACCCCACAGGTTTCTACAGAGGCGGTCACACTGTTTCTCCTACAGTTGCGAACTGTTGTGGGTGTCAAGAACTGAACTCAGGTCCTCTGCAAGGGCAGAAAGGGCTCTGAAACCCCTGAGCCATCTCTCTAGACGACCCTTCTCGCTTTTTTTTTTTTTTCTGGTGCACGACATGTGTGTGTTTTCTACCTTTAGTAATAGTCTCATATGTAAAAAAAAAATTAAAACATATTTCATGGCTAGTGCAGTCCTGCCCCTGCTGCTGCTGGTTGCAGGACTTCCGGTTCTGGCTTCCATTCCTCCATTCAGTTAATGATACCCCAACTCCATCAGTTTGGGAGCAACCCCCATCAGTTGCTGGCTCCCTAGGCTGAGTTGCAAACCCTGGCTATCTGCCAGACCTGTGCGCGCACTGGGGTGGGTTCCATTCTGTTTGGCCCACGCGGGTCTGTCTCAGGATGGTGTAGAGACGCCCATCCTTGCTCTCCGTAGTGAAGGCACCAGTTGACGTTCTCACAAGAGGACTCAAGAGTTCCCTCCCCTCTACCTTCGCTCCAGGATTTCTTTGTCGTTCTTCTTCTTTTTAAATAAATAATAAAGTAACAGCCATTTTAGCTGCAGCAAGTTGATAGCTCACCGTTGATGTGTATTTTCCTCGGTGGCTAACATTTTTCTTTAATATATACATGTTTAGCAACTATTTGTACTTGAAGGATAAGTTTCCAAGTTGAAATACTTGCCTTTCAAGGTTAAGATTGAGCTCTCGGAGCCAGGCATGGTGGCCGCACACCTTTGATCCCAGAACTGGAGGCAGAGGCGAGTGGATCTCTGTGATTTCAAGGCCAGGCTGATCTACACAGAAAGTTCTAGGGCAGCTAAGACTACTCTGTCTCAAAGAGAAAGAAAAGAGTTCTTCACGTATATGGATGTCTGTTGTCTTTATGTACATAGATGTCTGCTGTCTTTATACACTTTGGACGTCTATGTCTGGGAAATACCTCCTCCCCGTTCTATCTCATTACTCCATTCACTGTTTCCTTCGCCAGGGTTTGATGGACTCCCGTTTCCTTCGCCAGGGTTTGATGGACTCCCGTTTGCCGGTGCCAGCTTTCGCTCCCTCTGCTCTGGGTCCTCTCTAGAGATTCCTTGCCTGTGCCAATGTCTTGATGTGTTTCCTTTCTTCTCAAAATGCCAGTTTCAGGTCTTTAATCCCCTCTGGGTTGATTTTTGTGCCGAGTCAAAAGGATCAAATTTCAGTTTAGGGGAGGGGATCCACCCCCCCACCCCCGATCTTCAAATAATGAGTTTTCTGCTCTCGAATAAAACAAAACACTTGTTTGCCGTGCTGAGCTCAGTGGGAGCACATGACACTCAGAAGACTTTGACACAAGCCATCTGCACAGGCAAACTTGCATCTTACATGAGCTGGCGGCCGGCGCTTGGTGAGGGAGCTGCAGCAGAGCAGCCTGCAGTCCCCTCATTACTCTTTGTCTGTGGAAAGGCACGAGCCTGAGCCTCTCCAGGATCTAAGAGTTTATGAGTTGGCTCTGTACCATGCCTTCCTTTGGGGAGAGAATGGTGTGGTGAGAAGGCAGTGGGGAACGTGCCAGGCAGCAGTGTTAATAAAACAACTCATGAGCTAGTATAGACAGAGGGTTTCTCTGCTTTCCAACAACACGTGTCCACAGGCCAGGACTCAGGGACCCCAGTACTAAACCTTGGGCCTGTCTTGATAGACCCCAGGACAGAAGACTTATCTTGTAATGCAAAATGCTTGGAAGCATGGGGATATCCATCAGGAACTCCCATCAGCTCAGCCAAGAAGTTGCTGCCCAGTCGCTTGTCTGAGAAATACGTAGTGGCATTCAGAGCTGGTCCTGGAGCCCTCGTGGAGGCTGCTCTCTGTCAACTGCCAAATGCAGCCAGAGAAACCCTCCTGGCTCTGGTATAATTGCTGGTGTTTGGCTACACTGGGGCAAGTGGTCCAGCAGAGCTCTGTGGGTAAGAATCTTCTCCGTGGGGCTTGTTAGAGCCACGGTGGAGAGATCAAATAACCCTCTTGCTCTCAGCCCCACAGCAGGCCTGGTCTCCATCAAGCAGGACACGCCAAGCCAGTCAGGACATAACTTCCCTGCAGACAGCAGGGCAATGAGGGAAACCATAAAAAGGCCTAATCTCTTAAGACAACACGAACTGTTGGCAAGAGCGCAAGGAGAAAACAGCACTAGCCAAGAGCTAATTTTCTTCTTGTTGTAGATACCCCCTAACCGCCTGCAGAAAGGAACGTGGGAAAAGGCCCGCTAACACCACTGTGCTGCAAGACACACAGACAGCCTTATTGTAACTGTTAGTGACAGCTACTGACTGAGTGCTTTTCTGCAATGGGTGTTTTCATTTCGCAGCTTGACAAATCTCTGTGCTCCTAAAATAGTTGTAGTATTATCATCCCTTGCCATTCATATCAAATACAGAAACCCAGAAGCTGTTTGAGTATTTCCTACAAAAGATTTTCTTTTTTTAAAAAATATAAACCTTCTTTTTAAAGATTTATTCATTTATAAGTACACTATAGCCGTCTTCAGATACACCAGAAGAGGGTGATGCCATTACAGATGGCTGTGAGCCACCATGTGGTTGCTGGGAATTGAACTCAGGACCTCTGGAAGAGCAGTCAGTGCTCTTAACCACTGAGCCATCTCTCCAGCCCCCCACAAAAGATTTCCAAAGACTAGAAAGTTGTGGTAAGGACTGGAGAAGAATATGAGTAGGGATGATGTCACAATCCCTATATTCAAGAATTATATATACAGCAAGCAGTTGCTGTAGCTGTCACTGTGACGACTGCTGCAATCAATTCTGTTGCTCTTGAAGCTGGTAGCATCTTGGTTTGGCTTCATTGAAGCTAAATTCTTTTTTTTTTTCAAATCTTTTCTTTTCTTTTTTTTTTTTCGGAGCTGGGGACCGAACCCAGGGCCTTGCAAGCCTAGCAAGTGCTCTACCACTGAGCTAAATCCCCAACCCAGGGTCTTGCAAGCCTAGCAAGCGCTCTACCACTTGCTAGGCAAGCACTCTTCCACTGAGCTAAATCCCCAACCACTAAAAACTCTTTAGAAGAAAGATCTTCTCTTTCTAGATGTGTCCAATCTTCCAAAAACCACACAAGAAAGGTCACTAAGCGGAATTTATTTCTGCCAGGCATGGAAACAAATGCCTTTATTCCCAGCACTCTGGAGGCAGAGATGGGCAGATCTTTGTGAGTTCGGGGTCAGCCTGGTCTACAAATCGAGTTCCAGGACAGCCAGGGCTCTGTTACACAGAGAAACCCTGTCGCAAAGAAGACAAACAAACAAACAAACAAAAACAAAGACAAAAGCAAAACAATAAACACAACAACAGCAACAACAACAGGAAGAAATTTATTTCTACCTAGAACCCTAGCTGCAAGAGATTCCAGGAAGCTTCCCATCGTATCTTGGGAATAGGACTGTCTTTCATCTATGCTTTTCAGTTGAGATTAAATCACTTTATCAAGATCATGTATGCAGAGCCCAGGTTAAGAGATTCTCAAGTCTGGCCTTATCTTTCTGGGGAATTAAGAGGAAAAAAAAGCAATCTATGCATTGTAAGCATTTGTTTCAGCTACAGCTACACCGAGTGAGTCCTCATTAGAACTCATATTAAACTCCCGTGAGATCGCTCTAAATTCCACGCAGACAGTGCTTCTTGGCTGTGAGAAATCAATTGTTCCCGTGTTAGTGGAGACCAGATAAAGACAGATTTAGTGAAAGAAAGTAAAAATCAATGGGATTGGTGTAGGTCAAGCTTCAGATGACATCAGTTGTCTTCCATGTGTCCCCAGCCGTTCTCAGAGGATGGCCATGCTGGGAAACCTATAGCTAAGTCTCATGGATACTGGGGAGCTAGGCCCCATGTCTAGTATGTTCACAAATTAGTCCATTTCATCTACACCATGTAAGAAAGAGGCAGCAGTCTCCTTTGAATTTCATAAGCAATGATATTGAGTCTCAGATCAAAGGACTTGCCCAAGGTCACACTGCCTGTAAAACCGGAGCTGGTATCCAAGTCTATCTCAGGTTACATTTTGAAAAGTTTTTATTGGATTTTTTAATTTACATTTTAATCCCCTTTCCTAGTTTCCTGCCCATAAACTCCCTATCCCATCCCCCTCCCCCTGCTACTATGGGGGTGTTCCCCCACCCTCAACCCCTACCTACCCACCCCTTCCAAACTCCTGGCCTTGACATTCCTCTACACTGGGTCATCAAGCCTGGGTAGGACCAAGGGCTTCTCCTCCCACTGATGCTCTACAAGGCCATGCTCTGCTACATATGCAGCTGGAGCCATGGGTCTGTCCATGTGTACTCTTTGGATAGTGGTTTAGTCCCTGGGAGCTCTGGTTTGTTAGTATTGTTGTTCTTATGGGGTTGCAAACCCCTTCAGGTCCTTCAATCCTTTCTCTAACTCCTCCATTGGGGACCCCATTCTCAGTTCAATGGTTGGCTGTGAGCATCCACCTCTGTATTTGTCATGCTCTGGCAGAGCCTCTCAGGAGACATTTTGAAATTCTTAACTCCCAGTCACGTGTATACCCCCCTGACCCTTTAATTTCCAGAAGGTTCTCACAGTACCTGAAGCACTAGGTCCACTCAACCAGCTAACCCCCAGATGGATGGAAGTAACTGAAGGCAGACAGTGGTGATGGTCTCTGGACGGCTTGAGGGCTTGAGGGTGAGCCCTACCCCTCACATCCTGTCCTGCTAGGCCTGGGACAAGGCCTAGAACCACACTGTTCCAGATTAGGAATCCGTGTTAGTCTAGCCCTGTGCATCTGTGTAGACAACTGTTATGGGGCAGAGACCAGGCCTTGCCATCCTCTTCAGCTTTGAGGACAGTGCTCACCCTGTGCTCAGCAGAGAGGCTTCCTCTTGTTACAGATGAGGAACCATAGCTGGACGGTGTGCTGAGCAAAAGGGACTTTGGAACGCTCAGACCTAAACGGGATGCCTTCCTCACAGCCTTCCTCAGGGCTCATGGATCTATGCAGCGGAGGGGACAGAAAGATTGTAAAAGCCAGAGGTGGCTCCAGGGAAACAGTGACTTCCGGACACAGCAGAACTGATGTGCTCACAGGGACCACGGCAGCACAGGAGAGCTGAACACATTCAAGCCAGCCGGGTTTCCAGCACCGAGAGTGGGAAGGGAACAAGGAGCCCCATCCCTTACCAAGAAGGTTTCTGCGACTGATACCTGCTGGCAAAGGAAAGTCTGGGTTGTGTGTTTTATTTCGTTTTGTGTTTTTTCCCCCCATTGGAGTCCCACTGAGTCTGTCAGCCACACTCCAGGGCAGGCCCTCTGCCCACCAGTAGTTAGCCAACACAGAATGAATTTCCAGGGCTTTTGTGTGCGTGTGCTGTTTGCTTCTTTTCGTCTTTTTCTTTCTGTTTGTTTGTTTTGAATTTTTGTTTTTGTTTGCTTTTTGAGAGGGGAAATTATAAAAGCTGAGGGTATAGGGAGGTGGAATCATGTAGGGAAGTGGAAAGGGTCTGGGAGGAGTCAGGGACTGAGAAAGCATGATAAAAATTTTAGTGTGTGTGAGAGAGAGGAGGAGGGGAAGAGGGAGAGGAAGGGAAGGAGGGGGAGGAGGGGGAGGAGAGGGAGGAGGGGGAGGAGAGGGAGGAGGGGGAGGAGGTGCCTCAGCCCAAACGATATGCCAACAGTTCTGTGCTTGTCACAATACACACACATACACCACCACCACGACTTCCTCCACAGCACCTGTGGCAGCTTGTGAACCTGAATAATGCTCTATTTCTTCATCTAGGAAGTACGGACCTGACCAGATTGACACTGTGAAAATTCTCAGAGCATGGATTTTGCATGTCTACATTTTTTAAAAATATTACCTCAGGTTTTTATTTAAAAAGTTTACTCAGAAGCCACGTTGTCTGCTGGGCTGATCCTAGGACCAGGAAATTAGTCCACACTGTGTTGGAAAACTCTCTTCCTGAAAACCAGTCATGCCCAGTACAGCTACCAACTAGGCTTAAGTAAACACCGTGAGAGGCAAGAACGTCTGGAGTGCCTTGGCAGAAACTGTTACATTGCCTCCCCCTACCCCTTTCTCTCTCTCCCTGCCTCCCTCCTTCCCTCCCTGGAGAGAGGAAGAGAGACAGAGAGAGAGAGAGAGAGACAGAGAGAGAGAGAGAGAGACAGAGAGAGAGACAGAGAGACAGAGAGAGAGAGACAGAGAGAGACAGAGACAGAGACACAGAGAGAGACAGAGACAGAGAGACAGAGACAGAGAGACAGAGACAGACAGAGATCTAATTATACACAAATGGTATATGTTCTTCCAGAGAGATAAAAAAACTACATTTCCCAGTATTCCTTGCTGGCAGGTGCAGATATTGAATCCTGGCCAATAGAATGCTCAGTGTAAATTCCAAGTCTGGCTCAAGTCTTGCACAGCCTAGATTACCTTTTCTAACCTCGGAAAGCTCTTTGGGGTGCTAGAGAAGCTTAGGGACATGAAGTAAAGTGTGAGGTGCACAGCAGCAAAGTCTCCCGCATCATGCACGAGCTCTTCCACTACCCGGCGCAGCCTATGCTCTAAGCCATTTTTCACGGTCCCTATCTAGAGACAGTCCCCAAATATTTTTTTTTTTGGTTCTTTTTTTCGGAGCTGGGGACCGAACCCAGGGCCTTGCGCTTCCTAGGCAAGCACTCTACCACTGAGCTAAATCCCCAGCCCGTCCCCAAATATTTTTAAGTCTCCCAGAAAACATGGTGACCTCTTAACCAGCCACCTATTTTTGACATTTTTAAAAGATTTATTTATCTTTATTTCTTATGTGTATAAAGGTTTTGCCTGCATGTATGTGTATACACCATATGTGTGCCTGGTGTCCTCCAAAGCCAGAGGACGGCTTTATACACCCTGAAAGCTGTTGCCATGTGGAACCAAATTCCAGGTCTCCTGCAAGGGCAGCAAGTGCCCTTAACCACTGAGCTATCTCTCTGCCCCAGACTTTTAAAGCAAAACAAAAACCAACCAAACCAACAAACCAAAAACCAAAACCAAAGAATTCTAACAAGAGCTGGTCACTGTCTAGTTCTCAAGTGACCAAAGCCGTCAATCCAGAGGGAGAAATTCACTGTTATATTAAGATCTGGATATCCTGTCCTATGTCTTTGCATCTCTTAGAAATTCTCCTGTCTTCCCATTGCTGACGGAGAGCTCTCTCAGACAAGCCGCATTCTAAGAGTCGCTTAATATAGGGCCTGACAGTCTTCAACCACCAGGGGGCGATACCATGTAACAGAAGTAGACAGTAACTGTGAAAATGGTGGGACTCCAGGCAGGTACTCCAGTGCGGAGGCCAGATAGTCCTTGGGTAAATGCGAAGTGAACAGCTATGAAGACTTTTTTTACACCTGGCCCCCACTTCCGCACACCCTGTCATTGTTCCAAGAGCTACCCTACCTGTATTTTTTTTTCTGTAAATGTAAAAACTCAGTAGCCGGAAGGTTTAGCTACAGGGGATATGGAATAACTGTGCTAAGGTCACCAGCCACCAAAACATCTAAACGCGTAGCTGTTGGAAAATGAAAACGTGGGGTCAGGGTGGGGGGAGAGAACAAGATGTCCTGCAGAGCCACGGACCAGCAAGAGTCTGCAAGAAAACGGTTTCTTCCACATCACTCTGTGGTTTCCTAGTAAAACCGAGGACTGTGAGTTCTGTTTCCTGGAATGGGAGCTTGCTTCCCCTCACCCCCATAACGAGCCCTTGCTAAAAATACCTACAAAAGCCCAGCCTGTTTAACAGCACTAAAGAGCAACTGATGAAGGAGAGATGGGAAATCCTAAATTTGGTCTATATCCCAGCGGCTAAGCGAATCCTTGACAAGTACCCCAAACAGAAGGCATTCAGTAAGCAAGCAGATTGAGGTTTTCACTTGGGGGTCTCATATCCACAGCTCCCAAACAAGAGGATTTTAGGGCAGATTTCCTAAAGATAGCCCAAGGTAGACACTTGCAAGCAGACATGAGTCAGGAGATCCAACCTCAAGGAAGCTGCGAGGGGGAGAGGGACAAGGAAGAGAAGAGGGGAACCTGAGAGGGGCTGACTCTGAATAGCTTTTCTCAGGCCCGGAGGCTGGGGATAATTGCTAGTAATTCCCTTTGGAGAATGTCGACCCTCAGAGTTAACTCTCTCATTTCCATGTTGCCCCAGAATCTCTTTAGGAGCACAGAAGGTTGGGTTGGGGGAGAGATACAATACAAAGTCTAAGCAAAGGAGATGTAAGAATTCCAATATTAGATAAATATATTTTAAGACATGCTATAAAGAAGAAAACTGAACAGTTCATAATGCTGTAGAACAATTCACTAGGACACCATAGTCCTACCTGGCCGTGACTAACAATATAGGTTTAATGTTATTTATAAGAGCATGCAGACACATATATACATATGTGTAATCTCATGCATCAAAAGATGAAATCATAACAGTCAGAAGTAAAAGAGATGGACCAATCAAGATTCAGAATAGAAGACTTTCACACACCTCACTCCAGACCTGACTGAGAAAAAAGAAGGGGGGACAAGAAATCAGCCAGGACACTGAAAAATCTGAAAAACATAATTAATAAACCTGGCTTAATTGATATGTAAAACATACCCCTGGTGATAATAAAATTCAAATTATTGCCAAGTGGATATGAACATCTTAACAGAGGAGAGCCATATGCCGAACCAGAAAGAACTTAAACAACTTTTTATGCTTATAGTAATCTGCTGAATAGTATCTGTGTGTGTTAGAAGTAAGCCAGGGGAAGCATCAAAATTCTGACATGCCAAATGTCCAATATGTACTTTACAAATAACCTGGGGTTGGAGGCTGGAGAGCTGTTGAGAAGCACCTGCTGCTCTTGCAGAGGACCTAGGGTCTATTTCCAGCACCCACATGGCTGGTCACAACCAACCGTGACTCCAGCTCAGGTCAGTCTAGGCTACAGAAACTCTATCTCCAGAAAGTAAAAAGGGAAAAAAATCAAAATTAAAAAAGGCACTAGATTAAACTAGGAAAGCGTGTAATCTTACTCGTTTTATTTGAGTGACTGAAAATTCAACTGAAAGGAATTGATTCTAGGTAAAGTATTCAAACTGACTAAGAATAGACGATTTAAATAAGATAGATTAAATAAACTAAGACTGGATAGTTTAAATAATACTGTACTCAAGAAATAGATCTTGTAATTTGAAACAGTCCCACCATGGGAAACTCCAGACAACTAATTTCTGTCAAGTTTATATATAGGGGATGAATCCGGGACAACTGATCCTATATCAAATCTTCCAGGAAATCTAAAAATGAAGGAGAATAGTCATCCAGATTACATTTTCAGCAAGTTATTTTGAGAGTGTCAACACGGTGATTCTAAAGTTTACATGGAGAGGCAAAAGACCCGGAATGGGCAGCATAGGGTGAGAGTGAGCAGAGGTAAAGCAAGATGCAGGCTCAAGGCATCACAGAAGGCTGCAGGCATGGAGACAGGGGGTCTAGGGGCAGAATGGACAAATGGCTGAGTGGGAGGGACAGACAGACCAGACAGACCAGAAATAGATCCACACGAGTGTGGATTACTGGTCTTTGGCATAGCCATCCTATGCGCCTAGCAATGTACGCATAGACCTTGGACCCTTTACAAAACTAAATGAAATAGGTCACAGACTCTAAATGTAAAACAAAAAAATTATAAAAATCCTTGCATGATATTATAGAAGAAAGCCTAGGTGACCTGGGCTTAGCAATGGGTCTAGAAACAACATCAGAGGCACAACCTGTAGAAGAAATCATTTACGAGATAGACTTCATTCACTTATTTAATGCCTCTGGGGGCTGGATAGGTGGCTCACAGGCTAAGAGCTAAGGGATCTAGAGGATCTAAGTGTGGTTCCCAGCACCCACACGGTGGCTCACAACCATCTGTAACTCCAGTTCCAGGGGATTCGATGCTTGCATGAGTCTCCTGTGGCTGCTTGCATGGGTGCATATGCATGTTTGCAGGCAAAACACTCACACACATAACATTTTAAAATCTTAAAAAGATGAAAAGGCTACCTTCTGTCTTAATTCAGTGGACAACGCTCTGGAAAAGTGAACCCTTGAGAGACAACATTTTGTTTGTTTGTTTGCCTGGTTTTTGTTTGTTTTTTTTTGAATCATCAGTTGCCAGTTATTGGCGAGTGGGAGTAGGAAGGGTAATAGGCAGAGGTTGAGACTTTTAGGTCTCACCACCACTTCCATGAAGCTGCAGTGGAAGTCACACACCCTCCCTTAGACCGTGGTAAAAACCCACTGCAATAGTCAACACCGATGTCGGGTAAACTGGTCAACCGTGGTCTTAGTGTGGCCCTGATATGTTACCACTTGTAACTCATGACGGCTTTGGGGAGGAGGGGTGTTGATAATGGGAGGACTGTAATAGTGACAAAACAAACTCTGGGAGGCAGGAATACAAAGTATCAAAGCACCAGTAACCACCATCCCCCACACTGCGAAAACTGATACAGGATGGCTACAGAACAGTCGGCATCTGGTATCCTTTTTATTGAATGATTACCTAAGGAAGTGTGGAACTAGAAAAAGATGGCGTAACAGGGAAAGGGAAAAAAGGAGAGAAAAGGGAGTGAGGAGAGAAGTTTTGGGGTGGGAGAGAAAAGAGAAAGAGGTTAGAAAACACAAGTACAGAAAGAACAATAGAAGCCGGGCAGTGGTGGAAGCCAAGCAGTGGTGGTGTAAGCCTTTAATCCCAGAACTCCGGAGGCAGAGGCAGAGCTCTGTGAGTTCCAGCCTGGGCTACAGAGCTAGTTCCTGGACAGCCTGGGCTACACAGAGTAACCATGTCTCAAAAAGAAAGGAAGGAAGGGAGGGAGGGAGGGAGGAAGGAAGGAAGAAAGAAAGAAAGAATTAAAAATGATTTCCTGATGAGAAATCTAGGGGCTGAGGAGATGGCTAGATCAGCAAAATGCTTGCAGCAGAACTATGAAGACCTAGAGTCAAATCCCAGCCCTCATGTGAAAAGCCTGAGGGGGCGGTGATTGTCAGCCCAGCACTAGGCATTCGTAAGGACAGGCAGGTCTCTGGAACTTGCTGGTGAGCCAATCTAGCTGGCTCAGTGAGCTCCTGGTTCAGTGGGAGACCCTGTCTAAAAATCACGGTGCAGAGTTCTGACACCACCGAGAAGGCTGGGCTGACCAATCCAGCTGTCAACCTGGACTGGATTCAGTGCTTTGAGTCAGTGCACCCCAACATCTACTCTATCGACCAGATGCTGGAGAACACGGAGGAGTCGGTCCTGCTGAACCAGAGGTCATTACTGAATAGGGTGGGTCTTACTTCTGTAGTATGGAGCAGTTGTGGTTACAGCTTGAACTGGTTGAGCCCAGAAAACCTCAGGGCAGCAGAGGGCAGGGAGGTCTGTGGCAGCCTGGAGCTCTCTCGGAACTTGCCCCAGATGTTCTGCCTAGCTGCAGCATCACCCAGACCCTGGGATATCCCAGACCAGGCTCAGCGATGGTTCAGTATTTATGGTGTGTCAGAAACTAGAAACTTTGAAGGAGATCGACAACACATTGCAATAAATATTTGCATGTAAAATTACTTGCACACAAGAAAAGAGTACACCGTGTGACACAGCAGTTTCCAATGTCACTATGAGGAATGAATATGTGACAGAGACGTGGGAAAGAGAGAGGTACGGAGCAGTGCCACTGCAATGGAGAGAGGCTGACCTAGAGACTTGATGTCAGTGACAGGTGTGAGAGAAGGCTATGCGTGTCCTTGAGTAGGGCCAGCAGGGTGGTATGCAGCAGCCTGGAGCTTGTGTAGACTCAGTTCCGGAACGTACTGCCCACCCACACGATTGCTCTGGCTTTGAGCAATGACAGGATGCTCAAGATGAAGAATGGTTCGTTTTCTGGATTGGATCTCCTCAAAAAACCTCCATGGTTCCTGCTACCCTTGAGGCCATGTTGGTATCCATGGTCCATGCTGCTGCCCCGGGGTATATTGAAGCCCAAGGTTCTTGTGCATGGGCTGCCACTGGAGGCTGTATTGCTGGTCTAGGCCCATGCTACTGCTGAAGGCAAACATCCAGTCTACAGGAGGCTATGTTAGTGTCTGTGGTCTGGGTTACCTCTGGAGCCCAGTTGATGTGAGTGGCCCTTGCAGCCATCTGAGACCATGTTGATGTCTGAGAATCATAGAAGGTTCTGTGACTACTTCTATCCCCCCACCCCTAAAATAACAGCCAAGACTGGAAGCCATGGAAAGGAGCTGTGGTAGGGATGCTGAAGTGTAGCTCTCCACAACTGACGGCTTCTGGCAGAGGTGAGGGTGGCCAAGGACTCAGTTGTCTTTAAGGGGCTGGCCACTGGGAGTTTGACCAAGCTCCAGTGAGTGTACGGGCAATATAATTTGGTCTCGTGTATGTGTTTCTTTTTCTTTCTCCTTGGGAGGGGGATTCACACGAGTGAGGGGGGCAGACATTGGGGGGACTGAGAAGTGAGGATGATTGTGTACATTATGTGAAATTTCCAAATAATCAATGAGTATTATGTTGAGAAAAAAATCAAGGCAGAGACTGACCGAGAAGAAGGCTTATACTGACCTCTGGCCTACACACACACACACACACACACACACACACACACACACACACACACACACACACACACACACACGTGTGTGTGTGTGTGTCAAACAAATTCAGAGGTGGAAGATGGGACTAAAAATTCAAAATGTAAAAATGTAAAAAAAAAAAAAAAAGGTAAATTAAAACATGACTAAAAGTACAATGGAATGAAAAGAGAAAAGGGCTCGCGGGAAGGGAACAAATCAAGAAGCTCAGCGGAAAGAGCTTGAGCTGCACACACGCCTGACAACCGGAGTTCGATCCCCAGGACCCATGTGGAAGCAAAAGAGACCGGACTCCAGCAAGCTTCCTCTGACCTCCGCATGTGCGCATGTGCGCCGCCGCGTCTGCACCTGCCTGCCCACTATAGTAAAATAAAAAAGTTTAAAGGAAAAAGAAAGAAGGAAAGGAGAAGAAACACATCTCCTAGTAATGACGAATACACGAAAGCAAAAATGACAGGAGCTTATGGAGGATTTAAAAATAAAAAAAATATAATTGGAGACGGAAAGAAGATGATGCGTGGTTTGTTTGTTTTTTGGTTTTGGTTTTGGTTTTCTGGAGAGTTTAGAGTCTGTGAGTGCTGTGTAGTGGGAATGGGAAGAGCGACCTGCAGGGTTCCTGCCTTTCTTCATGCTGGTGACTTCCCTTCTTTGCGCACCAGGGGCCTCTGCTGGCCACACTTAGCTTTGCAGTCTGCGGGCTTGGGTTCGCTCCCGTCCTGAGACTCCTCCCTGCCTCCTCGATTAGCTAAAGCCCCAAGTGTATCTGGGGTGTGGAAAGGCTATGGCTGCCCTGATGGGGAAATGCACGGGGGTGGGGTAGTCTTTACTCAGGGCTTAGCCTGAGCCAACCCTCCTGCCACTTGTCCCCTTTGCCTTATGAGCATCTGTCTGTCTGTCTCTCCCTCTCTCCACAGCCATCCCCTAACTGCTGCCTCTCATCTTGGGGATGTGGCTGGTTATGTTCAGGTCCCCTGACTTGAGGTGTGTTCTGTGTTCTTGAGCCCTCAGGATTTCTCAGTTTGAAACAGGAGATTTCACTCTCAAGGTAGTTTGTGGACACCATGATCTGAGTCACGTGGAATTAAAAAAAAAAGGTGGGGGAGGGGTCTTTCTCAATGGCAGCTCACCAGAGGAACCAGTCTCACTGAAACCTGAACTTGCATTTGAAGGTCGTGAGGCTGTGGACGTGTCTTCAGGCCGGGATGGCTAGTGTGTTCCACCCTGGGCATCTGACCGGATGAACCTTCTGCTTCTCTCCCAAACCTGAAAGCCTGGAGCTGCAGCTGAGCTCTGCTAGGCTTACTTTTCTGTATGTTACTTACAGGAATCTGGGTGAAGTGCTTCTTAGAGGAGCAAAAAATGACTCCCAGGCAGCTGAATCACCAAATCCCATCCCCTGCCAGAGGCGACAATTCATGAAAGCTGGACACCTGAATCTCACTGTACAACTTATAGGCAGCTCAACAGGTTTGAGAGCATCTCTTTCCAGCAGTTGAACTTGCCTGAGTGTCTGTCAGCAGGCCTTACTGCTTATATATGCTTAGAGTGGAAGGGATCTAGTATATCTGGTCTGTTTCAGGGATTTCCTGAAACCTTTGAGTTGTTTACTTGTCTAGTAGAAGAGCTTCCCTGTACAATGGTAATGTTTTGCTCTCCTTTGGAACGTTCTGTGTCTTAATGAACTTACTTCCAATGTGGAAGGCTTTATCTAGGAGGAAATTGATACCCAGCACCTAACAGCTATAACCTGTCATGTCAAAACAATTTTACATTTTGGGAAAATATACAATGTTCATGTTTCAAGATAGATTTTTTTAAAAATTTATCTTTTAGAATTCAATTTACATCCCAAACACAGCATCCCCTCCCTCCTCTCTTCCCAGTCCCGCCCCCTACAATCCCTCCCCCCATTTCCCTCTTCTCCTAAGAGAAGGGGAGCCCCCCTTGGGCACCACCCCACTCTAGGACATCTGGTCCCAGCAGGACTAGGCACATCCTCTCCCACTGAGGTTCAACCAGGCAGTCCAGGTAGGGGAAAGGGGATCCAGTGGCAGGGAACAGAGACAGACAGTCCCCAGTCTACTTATTAGGGGACCTACATGAAGACCAAGCTGCACATCTGTAGGGGTCTAGGTCCAGCTCCTGCATGCTCCCTGGATGGTGTCCGAGGTCTGTGAGCCCCATGGGCCCAGCTTAGTTGACTGGGCTTTGTGGTGTCCTTGACCCTCTGGCTGGCTCATCTTTATCCCCCACTCTCCCACAAGACTCCCAGAGCTCCGCCTGACGCTCGGCTGTGGGGTCTCTGCATCTGTCTCTGTCTTCTGTGGGATGAAGCCTCTCAGGAGACAGTTATACCAGACTCCTGTCTGTAAGCAGAGCAGAGTGCCATTAATAGTGTCAGGGGTCAGCTCTCTCATATGGGATGGATCTCGAGTTGGGCCAGTCATTGGTTGGTCGTTCCCTCAGTCTCTGTTCCTTCTTTATCCCTACACATCTTGTAGGCAAGACAGATTTTGGGTTGAAGATTTTGTGGGTGGATTGATGTCTTCCTCTCTTCTCTGGAAGTCCAGCTTGGCTACAGGAAGTGGCCACTTCAGTCTCCATACCCACTTTGTAGCAATCTCAGCTAGTGTTATCCTCATAGACTCCCCATATCCTCTCCTGGGCCTCCATCTAGTCACCAGAGATGACCCCCATACTGATTTCCATTCTCACCCCCATACCTCTCCCACCCCTCCCCTGACACCTGATTGCCATCCTCGTTCCCCTGGAAGACAGACATTTTGATGTTTCTAAATTTATATGATGACAAACTTGGACTCCTGTGAAAGTGTGTGTGCATTTGCATGCCTCCGTGTGTGTGTGTGTGTGTGTGTGTGTGTGTGTGTGTGTGTGTGTAAAGGAAGGTAAAAAGAGGAAAAGAGAAGAGGGAGAGAGAGGGGAGGGAATGACCTGAAGAAGCATTAGCTCAGCTTGCTTTATTCTGAAGTGCCAAGCTTCTGTATCTCACAGGCGAACAGCAACAAAGGTTGTTGCGTTGTTGTTTTGTTTTGCTTTGTTTTGCTTGTTTGTTTGATGAACAAACATCCTGAAAGGAACCCTCCCCCAATCCCAACTCTCTGTGGACCTAAGTAGATTCTAAGTACAGCTGTTCTGAAACAGAATCAAGACTGCTTTCAGCCTAGCTCTAACCTCAGCGGCAACCCCCCACTTCAATCTAGAAAGCAACAAAAGATATGGTAATACAGTCCCTCCTCCATCCCAGAGACACCCCAGGCAGCCTCCTGGCTTCTTTGTTATTCTTCGTAAAGGGTAAACATTCACCCACTTTCCCTAAAACTCTGCAGTCGGTGCTTACAAACAGGAGTGGAGTCTTAGAAAACCAGGGAAGGTGTCAGACGTAGAGGGGATTTGCAGGATCAAAGTAGGGACTCAGTGAAGGTGAAGGTTCCCCTGGGAATGGGGCAACTGCGTGTAAGGAGATGGGGAAGAGCTGCTGGAGAGAGACCAAGCCCTTCTCCTGGTGGCCCCACCCACTCTTCCCGAGCACTTCTTTCTGGTATCCTGGAGATCCACCCCTGGCCGTCCACACAGAGCCCAAGAGAAGAGCATTGTTTACTACAAAGATGTGGGGCATTATCTCAAAGATTTGCTTCCTGCACACCTGAGCACTGGGAATACGTTTCAGAAGCAGAGTCACAAGGCCGGAGACCCTACTTCTGGACGACTTCTAGCCCAGGCGATCAAATGACTCAGGAGAGAAGTCAGTAGTTGGGGTTAAGCATTCGGGTGTCCTCAGCACTTCCTGCACCCTTAAAATGGTCAAACCTTTGTAGATATGAGGGTCAAACTGAGGCAGACCAGGAGGAGAGAGAGGAGCACTGCAATGAACTGTTAAGTAAACCTGTCAAGTCCTGTCTCCGCGTCATCCCCTGGGTAGTCTGTGGTCCCTCCCCCACCTCCCCCAACTCCAGGATGCACCTTTCCTGGTCTCTGAAGACTCAGAACATTTCTCACAGTGGCACTAAGACATGGTTTGACTTCTCACTGTTGATCTTTGAACAAATCAGCAAAAGTGTGTTGTGAGCACACACCAGCAGTCATCTACTGATGAGTCACTATTTTCCCAGTCCTCCCTCACAGGGGAACGAGCCAGTCTCGACGTGCTCTTGATGTCACAGCAAAAGGTATTATATTTAATCTTGACCCTTCGGGACTGATTAAAAAAAATATTCTATGTGACTAATTCAGAAACACACATGGGGCGCTTTTGCTGCCTGACAACCTTGGATGGTCAACCCAAGGACTAACCGAACATTGCTACCCCAACCTTTTCTGAGGAACGCATTTCAAATTGGAGCATTGATGGGCAGGGGGCTCTGCAGGGCTTTCGTGGGACATAGGCACTTGTGCCTTTGTGAGCCTCCTCCTTTGGGGGACAAAAGGAACAATTAAACTTTATGCTGTCATGAAGCAAATGAATTACTAGCATATGCTAAGTTGTTTTCTTTGATTAAAAAAGGACCTAACCTTCATTTGCTTCTGACTTGAAAGGGAATCATGACATTTCGTGGGACCTTAAAGACCCACAGGCCTCAGCATTGTTCCTTGGGGAAACAGATTATCCAGTCTTAGCTCTGGGCTGGATTCCCCAAGAGGAAGAGTTAATTGGCCATAACAATGTATCTGTCTTCTTACCAAATGCAGTTTGCTTTTGTTTTGAGACGAACCTCTAGCTAGCTTGAAACTTGCTCTGTAGACCAGGCGGCCATGGAACTAACAGAGATCTATCTATCTGCTCCTGCCTCCCGAGAGGATTTTCTTGGATGAGGTTGTCCATGAAGCAAAGACGCTTAAACCCCACAAAAGTCGCACTGCCTGTGGATGTAGTAAAGGTTTTGAAACAGAAAAGAATGAACCAGTTATTTCAAGGACAGCCTATATGATTTTACTGTTTCCAATATTGGAGTTGAGCTTTCAAGCAAAAGATACAAACTTGAAACATTTGTTTGCTACTATGAATCTGACAATTTCCCAAGTACTGGGGGAAAGAAACAAAAGAAAACAAAACCGGGGTTGGGGATTTAGCTCAGAGGTAGAGCGCTTGCTAAGCGCAAGGCCCTCGGTTCCCCCAGCTCCGAAAAAAAAAAAAAAAAAAAGAAAAGAAAAAAAAGAGAAAAACAAAACCCTTGGATGAGAAGCCTGGGGCTAACTTTTGTCGGCTGGACTGGAAGAGTCACCTGGAAGCCGGAAATCTCAACTGAGGAATTGCCTCTGTCAGTTGGACTGTGAGCATGTCTCTGGGGCAGTTTGTTAACTGCTAAATAAATGATTGGGAACCACCTTGGGCAAGGTGACCCTGGGGTAAGAAAGGTTACTAAATGTGAGTTGTGAGTTTGCTTCAATTCCTGCCCTGATTTCCGTCAGTGTGGGACTGTAACAGAGATGTTGTCATGGTCTGAATCTGCTTGGCCCAGGGAGTGGCACTATTTGGAGGTGTGGCCTTGTTGGAATAGGTGTGTCACTGTGGGCTGGGCTTTAAGACCCTTGTCTTAACTGCATGGAAGTCAGTCTTCTGCTAGCAGCCTTCAGAAGAAGATGTAGAACTTTCAGCTCCCCCTGCACCATGCCTGCCTGGATGCTGCCATGCTCCCGCCTTGATGATAATGGAATGAACTTCTGAACCTGTAGGCCAGTCCCAATTGAGTTGCCTTGGTCGTACTGTCTGTTCGCATCAGTAAAACCCTAACTAAGACAGATGTCTAAGCCAAATAAACCCTTTCCTTCCCAAGTTGTGTTGGTTATGGTATTTATCAAAGTGACAGAAAGAAAGCTACACATGGTGGATATGATATAAACGGGTAGAGTACCAGTGTTGTGCAATGACCTGCTTACACTGGAAGTCCTGCATAATTCAAGGAACCTGCATTTTCCAAGTGACCATGAATAGATATTACCCAATCCTGTATGGCTAAATGGTCCTTTCAAGACCAATGGACTATAATATACCTGACGTGAAAAGTTGACTCACTGGTTTCAGATTCAACATTGTGATGACATGTAAGAAACTATTACTTTTTAGAGCTTGAGATGGCTCAGTGGTTAAGAGTACTTGCTGTTCTCCCGAAGGACCCAGGTTTGATTGCCAGCACTCACATTAGACAGCTCTTGGCTGCCTGTAACTCCAGTTCTAGGAACTCTAGTATCCTTCTCTGGCCTCCATGGGTACCATGGATGTGGTGCATACACATGCACTCAGGCACATAAATACACATAAAATAATAAATAAAGCTTCAAAATAAGTTGAATTTGAATGTAGGATTAAAAAGTATCTGCAATTATCTAAAAAGACTTAAAATCTTTTATTCCAAGTACACACTACACAAAGCTGGTGACTCTTCATCAAATCTGCATATAGCAAATGATTTGATGCAGAAGACATGAGACTCTACCTTTAGTAAACCAGGTGTTCAAGAGGAGTTCAAAACCACAACACGATGTCGCTTTTCTTGCTAACTTTTCGGTTAATAGAATTGTTTTTATGACAGGACAGGATCGTGTTGGGCATGTGCTAGCTGATTCGTTTTGTGATGAGGCTGCATAATGCAGTGGGGAGGGGGTGCCTCAGCAGGCCCATACTGAGGCACCTCCCCCGAGCTAGCAGCCACAGGATGGGTCTAGTATAAAACGCAGTTTATTTGGGACATGAGAAGGGAGTAGAGGCAGAGAAAGAAAGGGGACAGAGAAGGGCAGAAAGAGAGAGGAGAGAGAATGAAGAGAAGAGGCTGGCCAGGAACCATGGGGAGAGAGAGAGAGAGAGAGAGAGAGAGAGAGAGAGAGAGAGAGAGAGAGAGACAAGGAGAGAGAAAGAGAAGGTAGGATAGAGGTAGGGGAGAGATGGAGGGAGGGGAGGGGAGGGGACGGGGGAGAGAGAGAGAGAGAGAGAGAGAGAGAGAGAAGCACATGGGAGCGACCAAACAGTCCTTTTAATAGCAAGCTAGACCTGTACCTGGCTTCTGCTAGGTAACTGTTGCAAGGAACCTAGAGGAAATGCTAACACTAACATTTTTCAATGAACATTTGACATAATTGAATATTTTTCTCAGTTTTAGTTTCTAATGATATATATGTATATATACATATATGTATATATACACATATATCTATATCTATATCTACTATCTATCTATCTATCTATCTATCTATCTATCTATCTAGGCAGTGCAAGGGCTTAAATGTGGGGCCACACACTTGCTCAGTGAGGTCTCTGTCAGTGAGCTACGTCCTCAGACCTCACTAGAGAATAGATATATTCGCATAACAAGAACTCTTCAGGGTTGTCAGTAATTTTTAAGAGTGTCAAGGGGTTTTGAATCCAAATAGTTTGAGAGCTGTGGTTATAGGAAAACTCGCTGGTAAAATGCTCATGAAGGACCATTAAGTTTAAAAGCAAGTGCTGAGCAGAGGCGTGGAAATCACACACTTTTAATAGGAAGCAGATTTAGGAAGCCTGTGTAACTCAGCAGACTACTCCTTACTCAAAGAGGAGCATTCTTTCCTAGGGAGAACTTATGGTGATTTTTTTTGAGCATTTTTATTCTTCTAGTTTCCACGATGAGCACACATTTATCTTGCAATTGGGGGGAAAAAACCCCACAGTCTTTAAAGATCAATGGGAGCAGCCCGTGTGTGTCCCTGAGGTAGCTGCGGAAGAGGTCAGGTCCCTGGAAAGAATCTAAACAGGAGGTGAAGGCAGAGGTGGAGGGTGGCTTGTTGTGTTAACTGGCACAAGCGTGTGATCGCATTCTTACTGCAGTCTTTGTGGACGGCACACTGGGGGCCCAGGGCTGAAGGTGGTACAAGGGGACCGCAGGCTCTAGTTTTACCTGCCCAGGGACTCAGAGGTCAGCCTGTGGCTTCCCTTACACTCCCTCCCCCTGCACCTTGAGCACCGTGTCTTGGAATTCAAAGCGCTTTTATCTCTCCAGCTGTCCCCCTGTCACCTGTCTCATTCCTGGGACATTGTATCTTGATGGCTTGAATAGATTAAGAAGCATCCAGATGGGTAAAGTGTAACCTTAAGAGGACTAATTAACGAGGAATGCCATGAATCGGGACGGCACCATACCATAAGCTGGGAGGAGAAAGCCAGCAGGAGCACATATCCTCCTGCATCACAAGCACTGCGATGTGAGAGATGCCACCATGCACGCCTGCCATGATGCTCTGGGATTGTGAGCTGGGATAAAATCTTTCCTCTTTTGATGTGTTTTTTTTTTTCAGTTATTTAGTGATGATGATGATGGTGATAATGATGATGGTGGTGATGATGATGGTGATGGTGATGGTGGTGATGATGGTGATGGTGATGATGGTGATGGTGATGGTGGTGATGATGGTGGTGATGATGATGGTGGTGATGATGGTGATGATGGTGATGGTGATGGTGGTGATGGTGGTGGCGATGATGATGATGGTGATAATGATGATGGTGATGGTGGTGATGATGATGGTGATAATGATGATGGTGATGGTGGTGGTGATGATGATGATGGTGGTGGTGGTGATGGTGATGATGATGATGATGACAACGACGAAACGACCAAGGTGGAAAAGTGGTAAATGAGAAGTGTTACGTGGTTTAGATGTCTTTACACCTGAACTATGAGAGGAATTATAAAGAGTTTGAACATGTAGGCTTGACAAGTCCTAGAATTCTAGAAGCAGAATTTAAATCTTTTAGAGGTCTATTTTCATTCACATGAGTGCTCTGCCTGCATGTACGTCTGGGCACCACGTGTGTGCCTGCTGCTTGAGGAAGTGCTGAGCCTCCATGTGTGGGTGCTGGGAATTGAACCTGGGTCCTTCGAAAGAACAGCAAGTGCTCTAAACCACCGAGCCAACCGACAAGCCCTGTAAGCAGAATTTAATAGATGGTTCTGGGAGGAGCACAGAAGAGCAGAGTGGAAATGGATGTGGACATTGCGCACTGTGCCTGTGAGCTTTCAGCTGAGAGCAATGACTTCATAGGAAACTGAGGCCATGTTCATGACGTTTGGTCTGTATCCTGAGACACAGGGGACTGAGCTTGAACAATAAACTAATCTGATGGAGGAGGACTCAAGGCAGGATTGGAGTGTGGCACGGCTGTCACTCGATGCTTTTAGCCAGCTTTACAGTGAACACTTGGAGAAAAAAACAAGAAAGATCTGAGAAACTTGCAGTTTGGTCAGAAAAGTCAGTATCAGAGGCTGACAGAGACGTTTCCTACAGAAACCAGAGCCTACTAAAGACATCTCCCCAGCAAGAGAAGCCACGAGCTTTGCATTGGGGCAACAGAAAACTTACTTGGAAGGGATCTCAGGCATTGGCCAGACCCCAGGCTTTTCAGGCACAGGGTATGAAATTTATAAACTCATTTGGAAGACCTCCCCTTGACAGGAGTGAGGGAAGAGGTTCCCTGCTCTCGAAAGGGCACCTAGGCAAGTGTTCAACTGGTTTCAGCTGCCTAAGCACTCAGAAGCTGCTGGAGCCGCAGTCCAAAGCAGAAAGTTGCCCTAGGGCTTTCAGCAGCCCTTGACATTGATGTAGGTTTTATAGTAATGCAGAATGGAAGGGTCGAGGGGTTATGGAAGCTCCTATCCAGTTTCAAAAGAAAACTACATGGACGGTCATACAACAAGGGTCAGAGCTCCTGCTGCTTCTGCGGGTAACCCCTGACATGTCAATCACAGGGTGGGAAGATGAAGCCCAAGTAAGAATGAAGATCCCAGCATACTAGATTTCCTAGGGTCATGGAATGTTCCCTGAGACAACACTAAGATGAGAGGTGAAGCCAGCCTAAGAGAGAGGCCACGTGGACTTGAACAGCAAGGTCACAGAAACAAGCTTTTTCCGAGCTCATTGGACACCAACCACATCCCTGGATTCCAGACATGGAGTCTGGTGAGTTCCGGTCTTACTTTGTTTCATCCCTCCTTTCAATGCTCCCATCCTCCCCATTCAGGACAGAAGTGTTTATCCTAAGCCACTGGGTGTTAGAAGTATGCACATTGCTTTTTAACTCTACAGGGCAGTGCTTCTGAACCTGTGGGACATGACACCCTCAGGGGTCAAATGACCCTTTCACAGGGTTTGCTTATCAGCCATCCCGAATATCAGCTGTTCACGCTGATTCACAGTAGCAGAAAAACTGCAGTTTTTATGGTTGGGGGGTGGGGTCACCACCTGAGGAACTGTATTAAAGGGTGACAGCATTAGGAAGGCAGAGAACCAACCACTGCTCTAGGAGCTCACGGTTAAAGAGTTTGCCCTGAGCCTCAAGGTTTTAGACTTGAACTTTGGAACACCGTTGGAAATACCAAGGCCACTGAAACTCTTGCCTTTTGCACTAAGATGAGCTGAACCTTTAGGACCCATGGGTGGATATTAGGACTCCAAAATGAAATGCCCACCTTTGCCCCAATTTAACTGAAGGCATGGTCTTTAGCTGGTTTTATTACGTGAGGACATGTTGGAAACTTTAGGGTGTGAGTCCTACTGGGAGGAATTAGGTTGCAGAGGGCTCTGGAGTGTATATTGCCCTGGCTCCCTCTTAGCTTCCTGTCTGCCCCGAGGTGAGTAGCCTCTGTCATGCACTCTGCCACTTTGACAGTCTGTTTTCCAATAGGCCCTGGTCATTGAAGCACGATGGGTTGATAGTCAGAATAAAGTCATTCCTCCTTTAAATTGTTCCTTTAAGTTGTTACAGTGACAGGAAGTCTGGCTGTCTCCCTTCCATTTTCTGGACTCTTGCTTTCATACTCCAGCCCATAATACTTTTGGACATGGTGCTGTCTCAGAATTTCACACTTGGGAATACTCCTTCTCCTCAATAACCCCATGGCTTGCTTACTCCCTCTACTCCTTCAGGCTTTTCCTCAAATGTTTCTTGCTGAACCCATCTCTTTTTAAAAAGTTAGATTAACTTATTTTATTCTATGTGTTTTGAGTATTTTGCCTGCGTGTGTGTATGTGCACCACGTGGTACCCAGTACTCATGGACGTCGGAAGAGAGCATTGGATTCCCCGGAGTGGAGTTATGAGGATCACATGAATGCTGGGAACGGAATCCTGGTCCTCTGCGAGAGCATGAAGTGCTGTTAAACCCTGAGCCATCTCTCCAGCCTCAAGGCTACCTCTTAAACACCCCCGCTTACCTTTCCTATTATTTCTTCCGACCCAATTTCCTCCCAGAATTTATACCCTGTAATGCACGACTCCTTTGTCTCTTGCCTTTCTTTTCCCACCACTGTAAGCTCCAGGAAAGCAGGGGGTTTTGCCTATTCTGTTTACCATTCCACAACTACTCCCAGATTTGTGCACGGTGTGCAGAAAGTCCTAGGTATTTCCTTGAAATAATGAATGCATGGGCGAGGGGCTTTAGACAGTGCCTTTCGTGTCTTTAAAATGCGCAAGGACTGGGGAGACGGCTCAGCTGTTAGGGTCACAAACCCCCAAAACCTGCTGCTATTCTAGTGCAGCCTGGGTCTGGAGGAGAATCTTTGGTTTTGTGGATGGACTTTGCTGCCCTTGCTCTGGCTGACAACCCCCACCCCCCACCTTAATATGTAAAAATAAGCACTGCTTAAATTCAGTAGCTCTCCACTTGGAGCCAGTAGTCATCAAACATTTGCTTGGTGGAGGAAGCAAAGCAAACCCAGACTTTGAGGCCAGTTCTGAAGAATTCCACTGATCAAGGGAGTTGAGATGCAGCAGCTGATCTTGGGGTACACAGCTGCATGAATAATGCTTGTATTTAAAGACAGGGGGCCGGCTTGAGGCGCGGAGTTTGTGCTGACTGAGGAGGAAGAGATCTCTGGTAACAGCAATTGTGCCTTCCCTCTTTGTGGACAACGCCACTGGTGATGAGGCGACACAAGACACACAGTAGGTGCTCACTGCACATGATTGCCGAGCCGCGCTCTGAACAAGCATCTTCCTGAGGCCCGACCCCTGCAGCTCCCGCGCGCAGACCGATGCCTGGTGGGCAGAGGGCAGGCGGCAAGGCCTGGGTGCAACCGAGGCTGGCGCCGTTGGCGTCCGCGGCCCGGCGCAGGCCGGGGTCAAGGCCAGGGCGCCGAGTGGCGCGGGGAGGGGTGGCCGGACGCGCGAGGCCGGGAAGGGATGTGACGAGCGGCGCGCTGTGCATTGTGGGAATCCCGGGGCCGCCGCGAGTGGTTCCAGTTCACTGGTTCCAGCGGAGCCGGGCGGAGGGCGCGAGCGCGGGACGCGCGGGCGGGAAGCGAGGAGGCGTGGGCGGGCAGGCAGGAGTGCGGAGCGGACCGGCGCAAGAGGCCGACCGGGCTCGGGCCCCTCACCGTGCAGCGGCCCGGTAAGTACCGCGCGGGCCTCGGAGCCGCAAGCTGCCGGTCCGCACCGTCCGGGCCCCCCGCACCCTACGGCCGCCGCGCGCTGGGCTCTGCCTAGAGCCCGGGAAGCTCGGGCGGTTACCCTCGGGCCTCGGGCTGCCCGGGGTCCGCCAAGGCCCTGCCGGGGCAGCGCGCGGGTCCGGATGGTTTTGTTCGGAAAGCAAACCCGGAAACCAACTTCTCTCGGAGACGCACCCCTGCCCCCGCCGGGGCGCTTTGTGGGAAAGGGGCTGATGGGGTCTCCCCCCTCTCTCCGGGCGGTAGAGCCAGGGGTGGCGCGGGTCCTAGGGCACCGAGGCCCAGAGGTCGAGACCGGTCCGTCCGCCCGGGCCCGGAGCCGCTGTGCTCAGAGTTTACTTGCTCGTGCTCCGCTGGCCCGCGCGTGCCCTCCCGGGCACAATAAAGTGGGGCGCGAGCCACGGGCCGTTGTGAGGCCGGCTGGTGGGGCACCCGCCGCGAGGCCTGAGCAGGCGAGGCCTGGGGACCACTCGCGGACGGAATCGCAGGTCCGGGCGGGCTGGAGAGGAGCCATGGAAGCCCCGCTGCTCTCGCTCGCCTTTTGTTTGCTTTGTGCTGGGGAGGTGTTATTTTTAAGGTGACTCCGGAAGGCCGTAGGCTCCCCGCGCGCAGAGGGACAGCTGAGAAGAGAGTCTCTGGGGGTGGGGTGAGTAGAGACGGGAGGCGCGGGATGCTGCTGGCGGTGTCACCTGACAACAGGTGTGCGAGATGCTGAGCCCCGCTCCCACTCCTGCAGAGACCGCCGGTAACTCACCGCCGGGCAGAAGATTGCTTGAAAGAGTCTTAGAAGATATGTAGGGGAAAGTGTTTTCTAGGTTTCGAAGAGAGTAACTTTTGAACAAGCCGCTGAGACAGACCTTGGCTCCAACAGTTACAGTCATTATGAAGTCTTTGTAAGCTTTTTTAATGATCCAGTAAAACAGCTTAGAAGAATAGACAATTAGGGGGGTTCTCCTGCTCAGTTTCCCTCAGTGCTGACACCTCTGTGGTTTGAGGTTTTACTGTTAAAAGAGAGGAAGTGTTTTGTTTGTAGACTTTGCACCAGGGAGTCCCAGTTTTGAACAGTTTGTGCTGGAGTGGAAGACTCGAGTCTTAACCCCACTAAACTTCTTGTTACCTGTAGGTTAACCTTTAGGTGTGCAGTCACAGTTACCATTAACACGGAAATAGACACCTTGTACCTGCTACTGCACTTAATACAGCTTGTCCACAATTGACCAATTGAGCCAAAGTAAATCAGCACACACACACACACACACCCCACACACACACACACCACCCTACCCTCTGACTAGATCAACCTTTTCAACTTGTGGGGTTTTTTTTCCTCTTAAGGATAAGGAATCCCCCGAGACTTTAGACTTTCCCCCTTTCTCATTTTGCTATGAGCTAGGTCGTTTTCATTGGTTGACTGTTCATGTTGATCCCTAGGTAAAGAAGGTATTGGGGAGAGGTGGGTGGGCATTGTTTATAGCAGGTACTGATTTATGGTGAGGCAGGGAGAGCCCACACTGTCTACTGAGAACGGTCTGGAAATTCACATGTGAGAACTTCCTCACTGGCTTACTTTCTACCATGTGGACTAACTTTAGGGAGTGATACAGTTCACTCTGCCACCTTCCTCAGGATCTGGAAAGCCATTCTTCCCTCCCATGGGGACATGCTTGGAGCTGATGGTGTCCCCTAGTCGATGAAAGGTCTATTTGAAGAGAGAAACTACTAGTCTGTATGTGGTGTTCAGGATTTGCAGTAGCCTTTGGTTCCTGATGGGCTTTTCGGAGCCCATTCTAGGAACATAAAATGGGAAAGAGTGGGGGTGACTTGGACCCTTACCTGCTAACGCCCCCATCCCTGTTCTGTAGGCTTAGGAGCAGGGGCTCCTAATGGAGGACTCCAAAGAGTCCGATATCTTGCTTGCTGAGAGCAACCCTGCCTGGTTGATACTTGCAATCACTTGTATGTCCCAAAAATCTGTTCTGGGTTAGGAAATAGTCATGAGCAAGAAATGCCCAGGCCCTGCCCTGGAGAACTGACTGTAGGTCGGTAGAGGAAGGACAGTTGTGTTAGTGGGGTTGAGTCCTATCTGGCTTGCCGAGGTCAAGAGGGGAGTTTGTTGGGCATAGGAGGACAGGTGGGGGCAAGTGATCAAGGCCTGAGAAACCATGTGTACCAGTTGTACAAGCTAACCAGTGAGGTGAAGCTAGAATCTAGGGTCACACGAGGACAGGGGAAACTCCACGGAATCCCATCAGAACCGCAGCTGATCTAAGAGCAGCCAGGAACCCCCTAAAGGGTTCTGAGTAAGAGAGGAGAGCAGTGGCTAGACCATCTCTTACCCTTAGTTGGGATCTCTGTGTAGCAAATACCTGGAAGCTTCCAGATACCTGGTCTGACTGGGCTCCTTACGGTCACATTTTCTCCTGATGGCTTTTTTAAAAAGGAGCTGTCACAGCACAAGCGGGGAGAGGAGTTAAATGGCAGTGTTGCCCTTTTAATGCAGGACTGGTCCCTTCATACAGCCCAGAAAGCACAGTGGTAGCGTGCGTATCCACTGGCGAAGTTTCAGGCCCCAGCTACAAGCTTGGGGTTTGCTTTTCCTACCACTAGAAACGGGCCATGGTCCGTGTACTCGGATCTCTTCTGTTTGCAGATGCCTAGCTCTGTGATTTAGTGTTTGATGGATGGAGAGGACTGGTCTCTGTTCTGGGCCAGTCGCAGCACAGCTTGGCTTGTGTAGTGTAGCCACACGCCTCTGGGGACATAACAGCAGTGCCAGGAATAACAGCAGGAAGGAGTAGATGGAGATTGCCGCAGACAGGATCACCGTCCTCCCCTGCAGAATGGACTGCCTCTGCCTTGCCTTTATGGTCAGAGTTGACCGGAAGGTGGCATGCATGTGAATACAAGCATTTATTCGGCTGCAGGGAATGGAACCGGTGGGCCTCACTGACAGTGTTTTGGACACTTATAGATGAGATTCCTCCACACATACAGGTTCTCTGAGTACAACTCTCTAGGAGTCCTAGCCAATAACTTCATTCAGAATCAGTCTGCATATCTGCATATCTTTGTAGCTTCGCTAGTTAGTGAAGACTTCAGAATTGATCGTTCTTGTGGTTTGAGCACCCAGACTGGTTACACGTACAGCCTACAACCTGCAAGCCTAGGGTAGCTATGGATGTAGCCCAACACATTGTACTGGTAAAAATGTTGGTCACCCCTGATAAAGGCTGTCTCTGCTCTAGCATCCGTGGGTCAGTGTCCAGGTGTGAAGAAGATAACGTTTCCTCCGGCTGGAATTACTCAGACCAGACAGTGCCGAGAAGAAAGGTAAATAGGATCAAGATGGTCACAGCCATAATCCTTCATGTGACTTGTGTGACTTGTATATCAGTGGTCAGGTCCTTTTCTTCCTGGGAACTCCTCCTGGGAACAGTCTCTCTGACTTTTGATGGTCTCAGCTTTCACAGCAATTTGAAAGATGGGTCTTCACAAATGGGTGTTATAGAATAATCCCAGAGAAGGTTCCAGACTAACCACTGCTATGAGTCCTCAGCCTTTGGACGGGCAGCTCTGTTCTCCGCTGATGGGAGAACATTTATTGTAATGGCAACCAAACAACCACAAAATAGCAAGTAAGGTTACAGTGGTGAACAGAGTAAATTGGTTTGGGATGCCAGAGACCGCTAAGAAAACAGGTGTCAGTGATACAGTGTAGCGAGTGTTGAGGGCAAATACATGCAAATCTAGACTGGTGAACAGGTTGGGAGGGAGGATTGGAAAAGCATTTGAAGAGAACATAGAATTGAAAAGGATCAACGTGTATAATGCATTAGAGAGAGGGAGCTGGCAGAGGGAAATTATTATATAATGATTTATTTATTTATTTATTTATTTATTTATTTATTTATTTATTTATTTATTTATTGCTGGGTCCCTGGAGCTGTATCAGGAATAACTAAGTCAGTCAGTCTGGAGAGAAGCTCCAGTTGCTGGGAATAAGAAGATTGGGCTCATCAGAACTTTGTTCATGAGAACTGACCTAGCCAGGATGTCGGTAGGGACAGAAAGCCCAGCCGTAGCAGATTCCATCATGGGGAGCTCCTAGATGGGCTTGTGTCAGCCACAGCGTTCATAGGCACACAAGGTGGGAGTGTAGGTCTGGGAAAGGTGCATGAGTCCAGGGAGCTGCGGGGCTAAGGGTGGTTTGGGAGGGAGGTGATCCAGGAGTGGTAGGCCTGTGGCACATCCCTACAGTTCTCCCTTGAGGAGCACTCTCTACAGCACTCTACGGGACCGCTCGTCTTGTCCACCCCTCTGACGGAGTCCTCAGCAGCAGCTTTCTGGCTCCGTCTGTGCCCTGAGGACAAATTGCACTCTGCAGCCGCACCATGCTCCTCAGGCAGCTTGCGGTTGGAGAATGCCTCTTCTCCTGCCCTGTTTCTCCGGCACGCGCCGTTCGTGCTGCTGTGCTCAGTGCACAGAGGAAGGAGCCTCCGAGTGAGATCATATGTCCTGGAACCATGGTGAGATAGCTACTAAGGCAGGCTATTTACAAAAGGGCTTGTGGAGATAAAAGGTTAAGGGGCCACACGCCTGTTAGAGTCCTGAGGTTGTGTAGAGCATCACAAGGCATGGTACAGGGATTGCATGCGTGCGTGCGTGCGTGCGTGTGTCTGTCTGTCTGTCTGTCTGTCTATCTCAAAACCCTTTTCTCCTTTAAAGCCACCACAGTTCAATCACGGAGACTCCATCTTTGACTCTGCCTAATCCTGATCATTTGCCAAAGGCACCACGTCTAAACACTTAGTCAGATTAAGTTTCTGACCTCTGAACACCTGGATGGAATGCTGCAGGAAGCCTCAGACACGGAAACCACAATTAACGCACAGCACAGGGGTGTGACTCAGAGATCACCTGGCTAGAGTGGGTGGGTCTTCCTGTCCCAGGCTGCTGACAGCAAAGGGGTGGCCAGCAGGCAGTGGTAACTAGGTACAGTCTTTGCACCTTTGGAGTGTCTGGGGGCCTCAGGGCACATATCCTTTTGGGTAACAGACTATGATGCCCTCCTGGACGATGAACCCAGCAAGGACAGACATACTTCTCTGGCTAAATAGTATAGCTTGTCAGCGGTGTCCTGACAAGAGGCTGAGTGCTTGCTTGGAAGTCACCTTGTCCAGGATGGAGAACTGTCCTCCCCTCAGATGAGGCTGTGTGTAGGACAGGTTATAATGTGCTTACCAGTCAGACCATGGGTTCGAGGTTAGCTTTCGAACTGACTCGTCACATGCCCCAGCACAACCCCTGGAGCAGATGGCTAGCGTGCACGTTCCCAAGCTCTCTAGTAATTACGTGCAGATGTGTGGCTAAATTCTGACTGATGGATCAGGAACAGCAGTGGTGTGCCCATTTTCAGGCCCGGTCCCAAAAAATCTCTGCTGTGCTTCCTGATAATTCCCCATCCACGGCAACAGTGGTGATTGGGCTTTGCCCATCACTCGCTCTTTGTTATGGAGACTGTCAGAGAAGGAAACAGAAGGGATGTACCCAGGCAAGCATGTACAGGACTTGCCAGGTCCCAGTCCTCGCGGCTTCTGGCAAACGCTGCCGTCCACAGAGGCAGCAAACACACTAGCAGGTCTTCTGGGGGACAGCTGGTCTGTGCATCTGCAAAGGGGCTGAGCTGTTGGTGGTCATCCCTGACCACAAGCCGTTTCTGCTGAAAGGGACAAGATACCAGCCTGTGACATCTGGCTCTAGCCCGTCACTGGTCAGGGTCCTAGTGTGAGAACCCGGCCTCTTGGCTGTATGTCCTGTTTTAGGTGGAGGCCATAGCTTTCTTCCCATTTTACTACAGATTTATTATTCCAGTCTCAAGTGCAGAAAGATGAAATCATTAAAGAGGTGTAATGTAATAATAAAATTTATAATAAAATTTTTATGGAAAAATTACTTATTGAACTATGTTATCTGCTAGATCAGGACCCAATGCGCTGGCAATAATAATTAAGTTGTTGAATTAATGATGCAACAATCAAAAATTATGCTAAGTCCAATAGTTTTTATGACTGTTTAATATTGGCATTGCAGGCTTAAATTTTTCAAAACCTACATTATTAGTTTTACACCGTGAGGCATACAAGCAAGACAACCTAAGAGCAGTCATTGTCAGGATAACATTTAAATGGACGCGACCAATAAAATCGATGTCATGGGATAAACTGTGCGACGATGTGTTTTCTTTGCAAGGGCCAGACGGCAGGCCCAGCGGGCTCAACAGCTGCCTGCTTTGCGTGTCATCTGTTCCTATGAAAAGACCGTAGTGTGCCTGGGTAGCGAGCCGTCTCCGGTGGCCCTGACTGTGTGTCCTGCCTTCACAGTGAGCTTGCTGATCTGTTTCTGGGGCCGTCACCATGTCGAGCCGTGGTGGGAAGAAGAAATCCACCAAGACCTCCCGGTCAGCCAAGGCCGGGGTCATCTTCCCCGTGGGACGGATGCTGCGGTACATCAAGAAAGGCCACCCTAAGTATCGGATCGGAGTGGGGGCGCCTGTGTACATGGCTGCTGTGCTGGAATACCTGACCGGTGAGTGCTCCTGAGCCAGCGGCAGGCACCAGGGGTTGGACATGGTGGGTCTTCGAGCTTTCCAAGGACTAACAGGATCTTTTCCTACTTACAGAAGCTCGTTAAACCTCTGGAGAAGTCAGACTGGAACAGTAGTTGCTTTTACCTAGATCCACGAGTTGCTAACGTTTTACCTCAGTTACTTGATTAACACACACACACACACACACACACACACACACACACACACACACACACACAGTGTTTCTGTGTACAGAGTCTTCTCTAGTTTTGGCTGTTAGAACCCCATTTTCAAGTCTTCAGAGTTACCTTGGTAACGTTGCTGATGACTTTGGGTTTCCTCTCGATTCAGGATCTGTTTCAGTACCTTAGGTTGGCGTGTCCGTCGGGTCTGCTTGGCCTTGTCTCATCTTGAGGGGCTCTCGGGTTTAGTTGTTTTCAAGTCTTTCGAGGCGCCCATGCTTTAAATTGCCCGTGCAAGCTTGCAGGCTATTGCCTGTTCTTTGGTCAGGGCTACTCCTCATCACAGGAGATCCAGGCCTTGCTACAATCTCCAGGCGAGGCAGGGGTGGTGTAGACTGTGGGTCTGCACCTGGCATGGGCTTGTCACGTCCCTGTTGAGCTGCAGTGGCATCCGCACCCCCACCCCCACCCCCGAGGCAGCCTTCCACCCACTGTCTCCAGTCTCCCAGGGTGATCCTACCGAGAGCGCCCGAGACCATGGTGGTTGTGGTGAACAAGGGTTAGGGATTTGGGTTTTTATTTTACTTATTATTCTTTTTTGTTTGGGACAGCCTCATGCAGCCCAGGTTATCCCCAGACTCTTAAAGAGCTGAGGATGGCCTTGAAACCTATTGTGGTTATGAAATAGAGATTCTTCTCATTTCTTTTATTCTGTATTTCCTAGGTGGCTTTTTTTCTGACAATCAGATGTTCATACCCCCAACCCCCATCTCTCTGCTCTTCTCTTCTTACTTTTTGTGCTCTCAGTCCTGGCTCACGACTGCTAGACTTGGTGTGTAATTCATGCCATTACTCATTTTAATGCTCAGACTGTCCCATGGTGGGAAGGAAAGCTGGTCCTTATATTCCGGGTCTGTGAGCCCATTGCTTTCCTATGTTTCCCCTTCAGCTCGATGGCATGCCTCATGGATGGCACCGCCCACAGTAGGCTGGGCCTCATGCATCAATTAGCAATCAAGACAATGCCCCCACAGGTGCCCACCGGCCAGTCTGTTGGAGCTGGTTCCTTAGTGGAGTCTCCCTCTTCCCAGGTGTATCAGGTTGATAACCGGAGCTGCCCACGGCACCTGGCGGATGACGTATACCATTGGCAATCAGCCAGAGGGGGTCGGAGTGAGTGGCTAGAAAGCAGAGGACTCTGTGGTTTCACACAGCGCTGGTTTAAAGGCATTGTGACCTAGAGTGAGTCACTTAACCTTTCTGGTCCCACTTTCCTTACAGCTCAAATGGAGACAACCATCTCTGCCCCACTAATTCCAAGCTCTTTGAGTTCTGGAAGGGCCTCCTTAGAGCAGGAAAATTATCGCATCAGCTTCCTAACACCGTCAGGCCCCTGCTTCCTGGGAGCTCAGACACTCTCATTAGGTTCAGTGCATCGTGAGTTTACATTTCTTCCTATGTTATGCTGGTGAAGGGTGAGGGGACAGCACCATTGCGCCAACATCTCAGGTAGCTGCTACCTAGTGCTACACAAGTGTCCATATAAGCCCTGCCTTTGCCTGTCTCGTTATGAATCTGAGCCCAGGATTTAGGAGATCAGGGTGAAGATCCTTTTGCTTGGCTCTGGAGACCTTGACCTGCTGCACCCACCCTGGTCCCTCTTAGCTCTGGTCGTGCTTGGTGGTGCTCACAGGCGAGAGCAGCCCCCGAGTATGGCTGGGAAGCAGCTCAGAGGCTTTCTGTATCCGGCATCCTCCACATCAGCTTTTGCACGGTGAAGTGTGAGATATTGTGTGTTTACGAGGATGGCTGTTAGCTGGATCCAGGCTGTGTCTGCCTGGTTATAGCTGTAGTCCCTGGCATGAACACCTCCTGACGCTGCCTGTTACATGTAACCAAGGGGCGCGTCCACAGTTGTCAGAGCTGCGCTGTCATCATGAGGTCACTGTATCCTTTCCCGGCCACAGAGAAGAGTCAGATAAACTCAGGGGCCATGTCCAGCAAGCCCCTCTCAGAACAGGGCCGTGTGCACGGCAGCTGCTCTCAGAAGGCTGTAGGGCTCAGTCTGTGGGGCCAGAACAGACGCCAGACCCACCCTCAACCCTAGTACTTTAGACCAGAACAGGAACTGGTCAGTGACAGGCGGTGACGAGACAGAGCTGGGTGGCAGAAGTGGGACTGAGCCAGTACCAGGAAGTGTCACTGTTAAAACGTCTCTGCATGTCTGTTTCACTGCCCTCCCTACAAGGAGATGGCCATCTTAAACGATAGCAATGGCCTTAGGGTGGATCTGGGGACATCCATTTGAAAGATGAACCAGCCTCCTGCCTTTGGAAGGTCTGCGGGAGATACAAGAGGGGCCCAATCTGCAGAGCCTTCTGGGGCAGAAGGAGTGCCCTTGGCCATCTACTATGTGAGTTAGTTCTCTTGTTTCTGTGACAGGAAACTGACAGAATGACTCGAGGAAGGGCGCGTGTATTTCAGTTCGTAGTTTGAAGGTAAGGCCCACCTTGAAGGGGCGTAGTGGCAGGAGAATGAGAGAGCCACTTGCACTGTGTCATGAATGCTGGTGCCCAGCTTGCTCTCCCTTTTACTCTGCCTGGGACACCAGCCCATGGGATGGTACTGTGTAGGGTGGACCCTCCTACCTTAACCCAATGTAGAAACTCCCGTATATACAGACCCTCAGGGGTGTCTCCTGGGTGACATAGATCCTGCTGAGGTGACAGTATTAACCTTCACTCTGGTCCTTGAGCTCCTTCCTTGTATGGTGAGCATCACAGCCCCTGCCCCAGTGAGTTGTAAAGCGGAGGCAGACGCAGCCTGTAGAGTCCCCAGAGGTTCTATTCTGAGGTGCCTGGGTTGCGGCTTCCCCGAGGCAGGGTCAGAGGAGCTCTCCCTGCCCACTGCTGTTTTTCCATCTGATCTACCCACCCGGGTCTCTCTGAGTCGAGCCCTGTGAGCTTCTACATGACCTGACAAGTCCTTCAGGGTTTCCAAGGATGTTTCTGAACTCAAGACATAGGGGTCTTCAGCAACAGACAAGAGAGTTTGGCAAGTGGGCATCTCGAGGTATCCAGTGACGGAGGCTTTTGGAGGAGAGCCCAGCAAGGTCCCCGGCCTCCTGGCTTCCGGGCCAAGAGATGAGAGCAGCCCCGTCTACTGAGGGTGCTGGGTACTGATACTGAGACACGTAGCTCTTCCTTCACATTAGACAGGCAGCACAGACAAAACAAAAACAAAACAGGAGTTGACACAGGGACAGTGAGGCACTCAAGGACAGTTTCTACCCAGCCACCATCTTGCCTCCCACCAGGAACCTGCCCCGGCACTCGGGTTTGCAGGGACAAAACTTGGTTTTGTGAGGGCAAAAGTTAACACCTTCAGTAATATTTACCTTTCTAAACTCTTCTCTAGTCTAAGATCAAACGCTGCTGGTTTCTGATAATAAACTTGCTAGTAGTGGCAGGGAATTGAGAGGAAAAAAGACTTAATTGCTAGTGCTCTTTCTCAGAGCCCCTCACTGCCAAGGGGAGAGGCTTGGAGCTCATTAACTCTTCCTGAACCAGAGAGAAAAGAAAGGAAAAGAATTAAAGTCATTTACATAGATAATATGCATAGACATACACTCACACTTATACACACATACACTCAGACACACATTTACCCTCATACACACACATACACTCACACTCATGCTCACACTCAGACACACACATACTCACACACTCACCCTCATATACACACACCCTCATATATACACATACACTCACACTCATGCTCACACTCTCACACACATACTCACACACTCACCCTCGTATACACACACACCCTCATACATACACATACACTCACACTTAAACTCACACTCAGACACACACATACTCACACACTCACCCTCATACACACACACCCTCATACATACACTCACACTCATGCTCACACTCTCACACACGTACACACACACACACACTCTGGTTGGGCCCGACAGCCTGTCTCATCAGCTCCACAAGTGTTTTTGCACACTTACATGCAGACAGACAGACATATGCATATACATTTGGATGGATGGGCTGAGCCCCCCAAGCCACCACTTTATTTCTTCTCTCTGGCCTTTTAATACCTTCCCAGACAAAAGTTCTCTAGAAAGTCACCTCATAGATAAAATGTTACACAAAGGGGAGTTACAGGATGTCCATAGTAAGTTCTTAGCATGGTTCATTCTATCAGCTCACTATAGGTTCACAGCAGCAGTTTTCCACGGCCTTGCTTTACCACAGTGCACACTTGTGACGTCGTCCTTGGACCTGACCTAGAATGAATGTTTTCCTTGATCACAAATTTGTCCCAACGTGTTTCTCTTCTTAGTGTTATTTATAAAAGAAAGCTCATTGTATTTTTTATAACAGGCTTTATTTACTCTTCTATGAGGAGTGGGCACATTCTATTCTTGTTTCTAACTTTGTGTCTTTCTGGCAAATCAACTACAGCTTTCCTTCAAAAATTATTTTAATCAAATTAGGAATGCTACAAAATCATTAATTCATCTAAACAGCACAAATTCATAAAAGTCCTGTTGGTCTGCAGGAAACTTTCCCAACAGGGCGGGCTGATGCCCAGGGAGCATTAGGCTGTGTCATAGTGGCAGAAAGGCACTTCAGCGGCAAGAAGACGTCCTGAGGTGACGTGTCTTGGGACCTTGCCTCCCAGAGCTCACCCATCCATCCTAAGTCATGCAAAAATGGTGGGCACCTCCAGGAAAGTCCCCTGCTAGCCTTAGTGGCTCCTAGATGCTTCCTGACAGACTTCATGGTACTGGGGACCTAAGACAAAGGACTTCCTTTACTTTGAGCCATGTATGTGGGGTATGAGGAACGTGTGTGAGAATGTGGATGCAGGTGTCTGCAGAGGGCAGAAGACGACATCGGATCTCCTGTTGCTGGAGCTGTAGGCTGTTGTGAACTGCCTGACATGGGGGCTGGGAACCAAACTGGTCTCCCGCAGGAGTAGCAGCCATTCTTAACCGAAGCGCAGTCATTCTGGCTCACCGAGGAACTTCGTGATGAGTGATACTTTGAAGACATTTGATTGTTGCTGCAGTCCCAGAAACCATGGGCCTCTTCCTGCTCAGCAGAGTGTTGACAGTGGGAGATACCGTATAAGAGATGGGGCTCGGGCTGAAGGGGCAGCTCAGAGGTTAGCGCACGAGTGCTTTCCCAGCACCCACATGGCAGCCCACAGCTGTCCGTAACTCACGTGTCGGAGACCTGTTGCCTTCAAGGGCACTGGGTGTGCTCATGTTGCACACACGTGCCGGCAAAACACCCATGTACATAAAATAAAAATTAGTAACTCTCTCAAGAGTTAGAAAAGACATGGGACATTACTTCTGGTCCCCTGGAATTTCCGTCTTATTGAGGTGTGACATGTTAGTAGTGTAGTGTCTACAGCTGAAATCGGGGCCACTGTCAGCTCCCACCCCATGCCTTATGTAAAGGGGAGAGACCAGTCTCCAGCAGATTCAAACTCCTTTTTCTAATCCCCCACAAACAAACAAAAAAACCATACTGGTGTCGCTGAATTCCCAAAGCAGAGAGATTGGAGGTGTAGTGGATCTCAAGCTTTATCACAGGCTTTCAAGAAATAACTATATGAGCCATGTGTGGTGGCACAGGTGTGCTGGTGCAGGTGTGGTGGTGCAGGTGTGCTGGCGCAGGTGTGGTGTGGTGGTGTGGACCTGTAATTTCAGCACTGGAGGCAGAGGTATTACTGTGAGTTCGAGGCTAGCCTAGTCTGCATATCACGTTCCAGGACAGCTAGGACTACACAGAGACCTTGTCGCTAAAAGGGAAAGAAACAAAGGAAGGGGAAGGAGAAATACCTATAAGAAAGCTTTGCTGTGACACAGTTAGGGACACCAAGCCCAGAAGAGTGACATCTGAGAGGGGCTAAATCAAGAGACACAGTGTCACCTTAAAGAATGAACCACAGCTTGACATTGATTCTCCAAGCTGGACCTAGGAAGACTCAGCCGCCCTCCAGGGAGAGCCTGTAATGTGGGTAGTGCTGCAGTGACTAACTGAGACAGTCACTTGGGAGGTTGTCTGCTCCTGCTGTGTGAGTCACTCCCACACCAAGTTAGGGAGGGACCTAGAGCTAGTCACTGTGCTGGAAGCTTGCTCTAGAAGGAAGACCCTTTGTGGCCTCTCGGTCAAAGGCCTGAGAAAACAGGCCCCTATCTTGCATGGTCAGACCACTTTCCTGTTTGTGTCAGACACCCTGTTATGTAATCTGGTTACATACCTGTTCTGTACCGAACTTTCTAGTCTGTGCCAAAATGAAATCCACCAGCAAAGGATACCATGCAGCTAAGCAGGATGGGACGTGTTGGCTACGAGCTCCCAGGATAAACCCTCCCCACAGGATCACCGAGTCAAAGCTGGGCTGTTTACAAAACTACGGTCATAGTGTTATGTGGATCTTATAAGGCAGTGTCCTATAACTTTTCTCTCTCACTTGGATCAATCTATAAAATGTATAAAATGATGACGGCATCATCAGTATTTGCATATTGCCAATCTCCTACTCTTTTGTTCTGCTTCCCAAGCACCCCCCCCCCACTAAAGGCACACACACATGCAACATTTCAAATATTGATGTTCCTCTCCCCCCTCATCCCTGGCCAGAGAGAGCCTTCCCACGTCCTCTCTGGTCGATGCTACAGTTGAGGTGCTTGACTAAGGTTTATTAAGTTTCCAGGGTAGCAGTGGAGAAGCAGTGTTGTCTGTGTGTCATTGTCCCTCCCCCTGTGATCTGATGGCCTCCACCCAGCCTGAGTGGGGTTCAGCTCTTGGGCCTGGCTGCACTAAAACCCCAGGTACAACATGACCACTTGGTGTGCTTCTGCCAGCTGGTTTTGGCTGACGACACGGTCCTCCTCACCCAGGCACCTTTGGTGTCTCTCTCAGGCTCAGTGTGGCATATCCCTGTCGGTCAGTGGGCCACCGTCAGCTCCCAGCCCATGCCTGAGTGAGGGGAGAGAGCAGTCTCCAGCAGCGGCCCTTGCTGTGCACATGTGCCTGTCACGTCTGATGACAAAGAATCCTGTGGATTCTGGAGATTACCTAGGCCAGGCCTGCAGTTAACCTGTCACTTTCCTTGAAAATGAATCCCAAGTCTCTCTTCTGCTTCCCTTTCTGGGACACCGCAGTGTGTCCTGAACTCACACAGCTAAAAATAGAGCGGAGAGAGGAACACATTCGGTTGAGCTCTGCGATGCTCACAGGCCTTGGAATGCCTGCATCCCTTGACTGCATGATTCCTTGTGACATCGTGCTCTTCAAAGGCAGCACCAACCGCGTTGTCCTTAAAGCAGAAGTGAGAAGCCACAAGTTTTAAGGGGTTGGGGGGGGGTGTTGTGAAGCACAGTGGCACTGGAGCTGACCGTTCACTGTGCAGGGCCGTCTGGATGCATCTTTCCTTTTCTGGCTCTGTGAGTACTGAACGTTCAGGAGGCCGAGGTTCTCTACCAACCAGAGGGAGAAGCTGGCACTGCAGCCTGGTGTGTGCAGCAAGGAGGCGCCCTGGTCTGCTTGTCACCAAGGTAGATGTCAGTGGTCTCTGTTGGTGACACATTACAGTCTTACACAGTGAGCTGTCGGGAACGGTGACCACTGTGACCTGCCTGTCCTTCCGGCTCCCGAGGGGTGGATGACTCAGGGAGCTCTGAACAAGACTGGGTTCAGCACTACTTCCCTCACGGAGAGGTGTCAGCAGCCAACGGTTTCCCTTCGGGTATGCTCTGGGGTTAGAGGGAGGAGCCTGTTACCAAGGGTGGGCCTCACCCCACTTGTAGAGGTGCAGCAGGGCTGGAGGCTGGCCTCTCCCCTGCACACGGGTCGGCGGTAGAGCTCGGGACTGAGTTCTGATAGTCCGCAGTCTGCCCGTCCTCCGTCCATCCTTATCGTTTAGGTTTCTTTGTGCGTTTGCTTTGAGACAGGCTTTTGCCGTGCACCCCTGTCTTGGCCAGAACTCACTGTGTAGATGATGCCGGCTCAGAGATCTGCCTCTCAGGCGCTGGGATCAAAAGCATCTGACGCCACACCCAGCACTGCCATTCTCCTATTTTGAAGTCTGTAGCTGCGGGCCTCATTGTTCCTGAAATGACTGAGATGAGGTAGATAGGACTAAATCCTAAGGCCAGTAGCTTTGGCTTGTCTCCTGACTAGCGCATAGTATATCCATTTAAACCAGCCACGTGGTTGGCAGTGTTCTGGGTGAACTCTCCTATGCCTCACTATTTCTCAGAGTCCTGTCTGTCCCTGCAGGATGTCCCACCTTCTAGTCCTGCCTCAGCTCATTGGCCATAGACTTTTTATTGACAGGTGATGCTTCTATACATACAGCTTGTAAAGATTCTCTCTACATTTCCATTTGGACGATGTGATGGTTTGTATCTTAGTGACACTCAGGGAGTTGCACTATTAGGAGGTGTGTCACTGTGGGTGTGGGCTTTAAGACCCCCATCTTAGCAGCCTAGAAGCCAGTCTTCTTCTGTTTGCCTTCAGAACAAGGTGTAAACTCTTCAGCTCTTCCAGCACCATGCCTGCCTGGATGCTGCCATGCTCCCACCATGATGATAATGGACTAAACCTTTGAACCTATAAGCCAGCCCCAATTAAATGTTGTCCTTGTAAGAGTTGCTTTGGTCATGGTGTCTGTTCACAGCAGTAAAACCCTAACTAAGATTTCAAATAGAGGATCAAATTTCAAAGTGACAGATTTTTCTAACCCGGCTAGCTCCCAAATGCAAACAGGACCTATTGGTTTATTCAACAAGCTTTAAGCACAATAACTGAGCAGCTATTTTTGACATTCTGTGCTTTGTAGCCAGGCCCCAGCCATAGGCTCTGGGTTACTTGTGGTTTGAATTTCCCTGGCTTGCTTTGTTTCGTGTGTGTCATGGTGAACTCCCTTGGCAACTCTTCTTCCTGCCTGACTTTATTGGTGGCCTTCCCTTTTTTTCTCCACCTCATGGCCCTTCTTTACTGGATGCTTACTTGCCTCGTGGCCAGCCTCTTCTCCCTGCCTCTTTTCTTGTGGAACCCTGGCTGAGATTGGAAGTCCAGTCTTTCTATCTCTTTTGCCCAGTCATTGACTGTTCAGCCTTTTATTAATCAATCAGAGATAATGGGGGAGCATTCTTGACACCACATTGATACTGAAAATTCCTCAATATTCAATGCCTGTGTCCAGACCGTAACTAGATCTCAGGGCACAGAAAGCAGCATTTGAATACACAACACAAGACCAACCTTCAACCAGACCTATGCCTGTCAGCTAGGGTAGCCTTAAGCTCAGAATCCTCCTGCCCCAGCGTGTCCAGTGCTGAGGTTGTAAGTGAGGCCTGCCATGCTCAGAGTGTTAGTCCTCTTGACAGCATCTGTCTGTCTTATCGATGTGGTTCTGGGGACTGACCCAGGCCATCACATGTGCTAGGCCACTGGGCTCCATCTCCAGCCCTCGACAGCGACTTCATAGGACAGAAAAACTATTTAATAAAGTCTAACATTGATCCCTTTCTCCCACAGATGAGCCCTGAGTGTGTTCACGTCACCCAGAGGCATCTAAGTTTTCTCCTACGTTAGCTTCTAGGAGCTCTGTGGGTTTCGTCCTTCAGAGTTAGATCTGAGGACTATTTTGAGTTAATTTTTTGCCTAGAGTATAAACATCTACGCTGAGACTTGAGTTTTTTGCGTGTAGGTGTTCACACATTGTAGTATGTATGCTGTTGAAAGCCTCTGCCTTGTTGAAGACAAACCACAGTACCTAAAGCCTTTAGCATGGAAGCTCAGTGTTTTCATGGTGTCTCTTGGAAGGCCATCTGGGGCTTTCTATTTAGGTCGCCAGTGTCTGCAGAACAGACAAGTTCCACATTAAGGGTCTGTTTTCTTGGGCCGATAGGAGCACCTAGCGTCTTGAAATCTGTTTCATTTTCACAAAGCATGGCACAACCTCAGGGTATTTTCTCCATCTGGGACCCGTATCTGTTGCTGGTAAATACTCGCAGGTTGTTTGGAAACTTGACCATGGGATGTCTCCGTCTCTCTCTGGAGCGCAGACTTAACATGTTTTAGTTTCACCCCACCTCCTGTCTGTCGGTCCTAACTGTTTTCCTCCGTCTTTTCTGCAGGGGTAAGTGTCCCCAGTCTTTCCACTGTTTTAATTCTCAGTTACGTACTATGATATGTAATCTGTGACTGACAGTAAATTCATGTTGTAATAAAAGGCATGCATGTGCCACAGGGATGTGGAGGCCAGAGGACTTCTGGGAGCCAGTGTTCACCATCTGTGTTTTTTTTTTTTTTTTTTTTGAGGCAGGGTCTCTCTCGTTTCTGCTGCTGACTGTGCACTCCAGGCTGGCTGGCCTGTAAGCTTCTGGGCGATTTCCTCTCTGCCTCCCATCTTCCTCAGGAGTTCCCATCACCTGTGGGCTTTTCCTGTGGGCCCTGGGGTTTGAATATGGGTCACCAGACCACGGGGAGAATGCTTTCACACCGAGTCGTCTCCCGGCCTGGGCCTCGGCATTGACCTTTCAGCTGTGGCGCTTCGATCCCTCCTGAGCTCTGCTAGAGCTCTTACAGTAATCGCCTTGTTTTATTCAGTTGTTTT